>NC_062542.1:5212351-5237351 GCF_022655615.1 Tachysurus fulvidraco
ATAAGACATTAAATTCCTTTAATGTTAATGTTCAGTTCTACTACAGTGACCCATTGACTTTTTGTATTCAAACCAAGTGCATCTTAATAGACACAATCTTCCTTTCCTTTTCCTCACCTTCCTCTTCCCTTCCCTTCCCTTCCTCGATAGCAGTAGCTGATCTTTCCCAGTGAACCATGCACATAAACATTCACACCTATGGGCAATCTAGGGCATGTTTTTTGTAAGGCAGGAGGAAAGACAGACCCCCAGACCCTGAGAGACTCATAAGCTTTGAGGCAGTAACTCAACCTGCAAAACCACTCATGCATACAGTTAGTGTTGGCGGTATGGTTCTTTTCTGGGCAAGAATCCACGCGCCCGTCCATGCGCATGCATCGACAGAGCGGGGAGAGCAGAAAATAGAATATACCCCACGTATAACAGACACATTAGCATGCGTAGTATTGATATGCTTGCTTACGCGTTTTTGGAAAGTAATAAATGAATGGATAGATAGATAATAAACTAATTAGAGAGATAGGGAGAGAGAGAGAGAAATATGTGGAGATTTAAGACGTGAACTGGTACAGCGAACACGGGTTCCGGCATGGTGGAGTCGGGGGTTGGAGGAGGGAGTTTAGATCACGGCAGCAGCGAAGCGCTAGAATGGCTCTATGAATGGGAATTTAAATGGTCGGGTAATATGGATGTTGTAACCGGATTGATGCGCATCGTGGACAGCTGATTAACAGCTGATGCATCCTTGACCACGTGTCCTGCCAGAACTAACGCGATGCTTGATATTTGAACATTTTCCTTTTAAGATTTTAACACTTGGATGCTAAACATTAAGAATGAACGGAAGCTATTACTACAGTACATCGGAAACTAAAAACATGCTTTTTAAAATACACAAAGAGATTGAAAAATGAGCATTCTTTGAAGTTACAGAAGATTTCCCTAGAGGTTTGCTTCCATACTTATGGAGGTGTAGGAAATTTATTCTAAAAAATTTTTTTTAGAAAGACACATCTGTCTTCCCACCACAAAGCAGGTCAGTAATATAAGTGACATCACCGGCACACACCGGTTCCCCATCAGCTCCCTAGCTCTAAAGATGGCCCAGCTTCTTTTAGCCATTTCCTGTGGGTATTGTTGTGACCGGTACAACTGACCCTGTCACCTCATGCATCACCTCGTGACTAGGTGATGCTGTGTGATGATGAGTTCAGATGTGACAATAATCCATAGAGATGAATCCAACCCAACCATATGGCTCATGCATCTGTCATCCGCAGTGCTGCAGCAGAAATGTGTCCCTCTCTGGCCACCATACTGTGTCTCAGTGTGGGATGCTGCAGAGACTGCCCAAAGCCAAAAGCATCCTGTACCTGTGCTTAATGTGCAACCACCGCAAAAATCAGATACAAATGCCTTCTGTTTACGTTTGGACTCATCTGTTTATAATATGTGGTGTTTTGTCTAGTTGATGCGTTGCCTGTTTATATTATTTGGTGTTTTGACTATTTCGAGCTTTACTAAATAGTGTGTATAGATCTGTTTACAATAGTTTGACTAGTTTGGACTAATTTATGCTGAATAACGTGGTTTTTGGTCTCATCTGTTTGAGGTTTGAGGCATATTATGAGGTGTTTTGAGTAGTTCATGCTTGTCTGTTTAGAATATTTTGAGCAGTTTTGTCTCATTTATTATATTCGAAGTTTGGACTCTTATGTTTAAGGTATGTGGTGTTGTGTCGTTGTAGTGTTTGGACTCTGTATGTGCCCTTTTGACTTCTTTACACTCGTTTGTATAGAATACTAAGAGTTATTTTCTAGCCTGTGTTTTAGGTGTTGCGTTTGGATTGCATTTTTCTGTTCGCAGTTCAACAGACATGATGCCACTGTTGCTTTCTGCACAAAACACTATGTCCCTGTTACAGAACCGTCTCTAGAGAGAGACTCAGAGATCATGCAGGACTAACCGTGCTTGCTCCGTCTCTTTCACACACAAATGCACACACATACAACTATTCTCTGTATCATTCATACAAACACCAACCATCCAGGAAGCACATACCCATCTGTCTTTGTCTCCTCAGCACCACACATCTGAAGCAGAGAGACTGTGACTCTATCTGTAAGTGCATCTGAATGTGTATATAATCATTTTAATGCTATTCATAGGTCCATTTTCAGTACAGTCTCTTCCCTATTTCCCTCTACTGTTTCTTTTGTTTACTTGTTCCTTTTCCTGCCTCCTCTATTTCCTTATCTCTACCTCACTATCTCATATAGTGCCATCAGTCAGGATCATTGGAAGCACGTGCCATTCCCTGACCTGCTTCTTTATTCATGACCTGGTTCCCTAGAGAGAACAAGCTACAACAGACACCCTCAATTGCAAACTACCCCCTCTTCACACAGACACCTTCATTCACCCTTATCCCTCATACCCTACCCCCTCATACACACACTCACTCGTGCCCTGCCCCTTCTTTGTCTTCGAACATGTACACACCCCATCACATTTCTACTCCAAACCATCTGAGGGACCATCTGCCTTTAGACCCCTAATCCTTTACAGAATCCCCCACTCTTGTGTGAATGCATGATAGAGGGGGAAGGGGTGGAAACCCAGTGTGATGCCATCAAAGGAGGAGGGGGGGATTCTGTTCTGTTTTGCATTGTGTAACTCTTAAACATCAGAATTTTCGGTAAATGAGGCGAGGCGAAGAAACAGACGTCTGTTGTGACTTTTAATGAGCAGTGAGTAAATGTAAGCTGTGTCAGTTTTATGTCAAAGATGAGTCAAAATGTGAACCAAACAAATGAGTCAAGAGGCATTTAACCAATCTCACATATCCATAAGCACATTTATTCTAACGGTCTCAGTTGTGTTAACACAACAAAGTACACATTAAAGCCAGAATACTTATTATAGTTTGTAGTTTTGTGTTTGCTGTAGATGCTCCAGGCTGTAAGTTGTTTTCATGAGATGAGTCTATTGTGTATGAGGGGGAAAAAAAAGGTGACACTCTTATTTAAGAGCTGTATGCTATTAGCCTCAGTGACCTTTTCAAACACACATTATAAACATGAAAATATGTCTTCTTGAAGCTGACATCGTTTGTGTCATATTTCTAATTCATAGCACAGAAGTGACATAAACAGATTTTGTTCTCCTGTAATGGATCACAATGGGGTGCCATTGTTGTAGGGTAATCGGCCACCTTTTTCTGACGACACGGTACACACTATACTCCTCTCAGCAATGTCTGTAGCCCTGCCTCAACCCCTGTCAAAAATGAGGAAATTTAGTCATCAGTCAGCAGCAACATTCTCAGACATCTAACAAATACACAATGACATCGTAAAGTGTTTACATTTGGTGTTTTGTTTTTTTTTATTGCAATTTGAATACAGTTATCCTAATATTCGGTTTATCCTAAGTGTCAAACGTTTGACTGTTTTTCATGTTATTTTGTACAAAACAAAATGGGATTCAGAAATCATTCAGTTGATTCTTTTAAACAGTGTTTGGTTTTATTAAGCACAACATTTTAGATATTAGTAGTCTATGCTTGTGACAATGACATTGTAGAAAAAGATTAGTGACAAAACATAATATTAAAATTTATCATCAGAAAGCACCTTAACATGTGACATGTAATAAAACATTAATAAAGGGAACACTCAGGAAAAAGTAAAATGTTAAGCAGGAGCAAATTACAACCAATAATTTTTTACATAAAATAAAATAATAATAATAAAAAAAAGTTTTAAAAAAGTTGGCACACAAATAGCACTTTATATACGAATAACCCTTCATTATTAGTGTAAAATATTAAGAATTTAAAAAGTGATGTTTTATTAAGCCTAATAAAACCAGATAAATGATCCTCTCTCCCTCACAGCACAGCACATTGTAACAATCGCAGCTGAATGCCTTTTATTGGTTTTATCAAGTTCCCTATAAAAATAAGTAAAAAGGCTTCAGAAGTCCTGAAGAACCCTGATGTAATGGTGGTAAAAAATAAGAATTAAGTGCAAAATACAGTGTAGTGAAGCAGCTGGCAGTTTGTTATTTTTTAGCTACAGTGCCAGCGCTTTGTTTTAGTGACTTTGACCATTTCCAGTGCTTATACAGTAAGACAGTGTTTTGTTTTTGTAAACTATGAGGGAAAAATAAAGATGCCATCTAAAGATGTGTGAAGTGTCGAGTCTCATCAGCACAGCTGACCCGAGTGACAGCGTTCACCTCATCTGGGCCACATGCAAAACTGTGGCCAACATCCTCACAATAACCCTAATGTTCTGTTGTGAATTTCAAATGTCTAATAAAAATAGAGGGGGAAAAAAAAAGTAAAAGCTTTCGATACAAATCATATTCTTGGCTCAATTCCAGAAAAGCACATGCAAACAAAATTGACAGCATTATACATCTAATGTAGTGCTGACTAATAAATTCAGTAAATATTAACATTCTAGAAAAAAACTACGGTTAACTACTTCAGTTTAAGCTGCTGAATTATTCAAATTCAATACTGTGAATTTAAGAGATTGACCAATCTTGTCCAATATATTTAACCAATATTAAATCATATATTTGTACTTTTAACGATCTGTTCCAGAGTGGACAAATAAGTACACAGAGTGTCTGAGACGATCAGATTTCATGTCCACATTATTTGTGTGTATTTTTTTTTTTTTAATTATTATTACTGTAGCTGACTGGTGGATAAGTAGCATTTGGATAACAACCAAAAAAGAAAGGTTTAGAGTTTGCTAGCTTGTCCAACCCTGTGTATATTATTTTACTTATTATCTAGTATCAGATTCTCTGTTGTCATAAAGGTGTCATCTGTGACCAATTCTTCCTAAATTATCTCACAGAGATTACTTTCAGTACATTATCTATGATGGATCTATTTTTATTAATATTGCTTGTTCTGACAGTAAGTGGGATTAGTACGTGATCCTGAGCCACACACTGAAGGACACAGTGGATTTCTTTCTTCCAGTATCACTCTGTCAGGAGGGGGATATCAATTTCAATTGCTGACTGGCGTGATCGTGTGGAGTAGCGATGTCCAGCGTACCTCTGAGAAGGAGCAATGCTTACGGATGGAGCGTAGCTTTGTGAAGGGGCGTAACTCTGCGAAGGGGCATAACTGTGCGAAGGGGCGTAACTCTGCGAAGGGGCGTAACTCTGCGAAGGGGCGTAACTCTGTGAAGGGGCGTAACCATAAGCCTGTGAGGCTCCTGCTTCTGACCCGTATCCATCCAGCATGGACATCTGGCCCATATATACCTGAGGTGGTACAGGTGGGCCTGGCATGGGCTGTTGGTATCCCGGGGCTTGCACAAACGCTGGAGCATCAAGAACAGCAGGGGGGAAGCTCTGAGGTGCATAGGTAACTGGCGTTGGCAGGCCGTTGGTCAGTAGAGGCTGAGTAGAAACGCTGCCGCTCATGGCGGGGTGCTCAGGCAGGGGCAGCCAGAAGGGCGAGGGCAGCTTTTTGCACATGCAGTACCACATGAACATTAGCAGGGCAGCGAACACAAGGCCGCCAGCACTACCAATAGCCACGTACACTGCAAATTCTGGGGAGAAAATATTAGCATAGCGCGAGTTCAACTCACGAGTGTGGAACAGGAACCAGATAGATGGTGGCATAGCGATGGCACCTCCTATCAGGAGGAACATCCCAGCCACTAGGTGGCAGCCCGAGCTGTTCACTATACAGCGGCTGGACTTTATATCATCTGGGGTTTGGGAGCAACATGCTGTCTTACACATGCCTGTAAGACTGAGCAGCAGTGCCAGGCAAGAGAAGAACAGACCTTTGGAAGATAAGAGTCCATGCTTCACTATATTATACAGTACACTGTTTCGTATCCTGTTTTAACTAAAAACACAGACAATTCTTCATTTTGTCCTAACTATAGGTCTTGAGAAAAATGTAAAAAGTTTAAAAGTAACCAATTTATTGACTGTAAATAAAACACTGCATTTCTAGCAATAAACACCAACCTGTTGGTAAGCAAAACTGCAGCAGCCTGAGATCCAGCTGGTCTACTTTGGAATACCACTCTGTGTCAAAGTAGTAACACCCGCTGAAACCGTCTCGTAGGACACATTTGGTCCACAGTCCATCATACACGGTAATATTCTTGGCGTTGAGGTTAGTAGTGAGAAGACGTGTTGTCCTCCATTGAGGGATGACTGTAGCAACGGCTAATCCACCCACTGCGAGCAGGGCGATGATGAAAGCAAACGCATTTGTGGCGTGGATGTCACGGCAAGACATGATGGGAAACAGTTCTAACACAAAACCTGAGAATAGAAAGATGAGCAGATAAAAATATTTAAGAGGTGAAAATCAACAGTTTGGCTAAACACAACAGTCCACTACTAGTCAAGTCAAAGTCAAGCTTATTTATAAAGCACTTTTTTTTTTAAACAACAAGTGATTTATTAATACAAACCCACAAATAACAGAAAAACACGTAAGACACAATAAAACAATAAAAGAAATCAGCTCTCACATGGCATCGAACGCCAGACTGTAAAAAGAAGTTTTTAGGCCAGATTTAAAGACCTCAAGTGTTTGACGATACACACAGCCCTAATGATTAATCACAATGTGTAAAAATGACCTCTCTATACATTACCAACACTACTCATAAGATCCATTGTTAGTTCTATTCAAACCTACAATTAAGGCTAAGGCATGTGTATCACCCTCAAACCAGACAATAACCCCAAACAATACACATCTCTCAGGGTCGTTTTATCAGTGCCTGCCACAAACAACACACTTTACATGACATCAGATTGTTGAATACTGTGAGTGAGCTCTTATTTTATGCAAAGTATCCACAGAACAAGGCAAAAATTCTTAATACTTTGCATTTGTAATAAAATTCAAAAATATTTATCCTCGTACTTATAATACTTACTTAAAAAAAACTTTTGGAAAAATCTGAGTTTATTTTTCAGCTAAAACCAGGCACAATGTTGACACTTATCTTAATTTCTTTTGATTATAATGTTGCCCTCATTAATTTTATTTTAAAAGTAATAATCAGTTAATGGTCACATGGAAAATGTCACTTCATATACACACACAGACACACATACGTACATACATATACACACACAAACACAAATACACACATACATGTATATATACACACACACACACACACACACATACACACACACACACACACATACACACACACAAATAGATGCATAAATACACACACACATTTATTTAGTGATTTATATATATATATATGCACAGACATATATGTATCTAAGTATGTATAAAGTGTAAAATATGCAGTTCATTGTCATCACTGTACATGAACATTAACTAACTAAAGTAAATATGTACAATAATGAACACTAATCGTTTAATGCTAATCAGTTTCTAGTTGTTGTGCACTGGCTAGAACCGTTAACTCGAGCTAGTGAAGCTAAACACATAGGTTTTACTTTATTCCTTTTATTTTATATCTAAAATATTTTATATAGCTTCTTAAAACTGAGAAACTGTTTTAAAGTTCAGTATTAGCCACAGACATAAAGTTAAATCTCTTGGTAAACATTAACCAGCTGGCGGCTAACAACACTGAGGCTAAACAGCTAGCATATATAATAACATCAACCTTTTATGTGTAAGTCTGCTCAGTTTTGTGAACGGAAAAACCAAATGTTAACGATATATCCTACCCGTAGACCCGTGAATGTAACTATTCCAGTGAAAAATAAACCATTTTTCCGCGTTTTATCGTTAACGCCTCATACACTGTAGATTACTTCAGGAAAGACTTCCTGAGGCGCGTGAACTGTGGGTTTCGCCTACGTCACGAGCGCGTTCACGCTTTCAAGCGCGCACACTTAAAGTAAAACACTAAAACACTGCAATGTTTGTAGCATTTGTGTTTTTGGTGCTATATATTTATTTTATATAGATGATGTATTTGTTAAGTAAACTGGAAATTTGTCCTAGCCACATCTCTCTCTCTCTCTCTCTCTCTCTCTCTCTCTCTCTCTCTCTCTCTCTCTCTTTCTCCCCCCTCTCTATCTGCCCCCCCCTCTTTCTCTATCTTCCCCCTCTCTGTCGCTCCCCCCTCTATCTGTCTCACTCTATCTGTCTCTCTCTCCCCCTCTCTCTGTCTCTCTCTATCTGTCTCTCTCCCCCTCTCTCTCTGTCTCTCTTTCACTCTTCCCCCTCTCTATCTGTCTCTCCCCCCTCTCTTTCGCTCCTCCCCCCTCTCCATCTCTCTCTCTCTGTCTGCCCCCCCCTCGCTCTCTCTATCTCATTATGTACGACTCTAATAATGCATGCTTGGAAACATCTATAACTCTTCCATCTCCCACAATTCTCTCTACAGGAACACATCCATGTGCACATGATTTATAAATCTCCAGGCTTTCAGGCTCCAGTGGATTACGTCCCACCCCGTAAGTTCACTTCACAATCCACTCCAGCAATCAAATTAGTAATATATTTTGATAATATTACTTGTGAATGCAAATTTAAATTCATTTGACTTGCTGTTTGTATCAGTTGATCTTGCAGAGTCACCATTTCAGAGCCCTCCACTCTTCGCTGGTGCAGCCCACAGGAGAAAAAAGAGACAAGTAAGATTTCTTTGTACAAAATATGACATGTGCATGGACATTAAGTACAGGACAACAGAGCTATAGAGAATATGACTGTATTTCATTAACAGTGATGACAATATATCATGAACTGCCATCACAATTTGGTCAACTGATTGTCTTTACTGATTGTCTTTACTGATTGTCTTTAATGATTGTCTTTTATCAAAATTGTGTCTTCAGGTGTTGCAAAGTTCCCACAGTGTCGAGGATGAGACTAAATATATCGAGCTGATGGTGATCAACGACCACCTGATGGTAAATATTCCATTAAACTCACAGCTTGCAAAATGTACAAGCAGCTGAGAAGCTCTTTACGCTTATATCTTCAAAGACTAGCGACTAATGCTGCTTTGTTCTTTGTACTTTCTCAAGCTGTAATGAAAATATTTTAAAATCTAATGTGTCAGAAATGTAGTCTGCTATGGAGTCTTTTCTAACAGTTGGGAGCAGTTTTTTCTCCATCGCTATAGCAGTAGGTGGAACAGTCATGTTATCTTAGTGATTCCTGGTGATTTAGTATACAGAGAAAAACAAGAGTGGACCAAGTACTACACCCTGGGGAACCTCTTTAGTGCATTAACATCTCGTTGTTCATTTCTTGCAGTACAAGAAGCATCGGCTTTCGGTTGGCCAGACAAACAACTACGCCAAGTCCGTAGTGAACATGGCAGATTTTGTAAGTGTAAAGTTTTGCTCCTGTATTATATAAGTAATGAAATATTCTGTTGTGTGCTGTTGTAGATTATTGATGCCACCCAATGTGAAGTGGGTTACTGTTACCACCCGGAAGATTATTTCTGAAACAATAGCACGTAATGAAGTGTTTATTCCTCTATACCACAACCAGCAACAGCAATTTTTTTAATTAAAGAATGACACATCATTATTTTTATTTAGTTACTCTATTGTTACATTTAATAATGTGGAGCCATTAAACTAGCTATTACTGCCAGTCAGTTCCAGACTGTCTGACTGTAAGCACTGACACGAAAGAGACTCCTTACAAAAAATTACATGCTTATTTAATATGTTAAAGAAGCATTTCAAGAAGCATTCAAAAACATGTAATTTGTTATTACAGTAACAATATTATAGTATAATCATTCTGAGTCTGACCAATCAGATTTGAGAATGTATTGTGTAATATTTTAAAAACAGATAAAGTTAAGTTAAAGTAATAAAGAATGTTTTCGAAAAAAGATTAATAACCTTTTCATCAAATACTCATTTTTCAAGATAAAATAGCTGAACATTATCGTTATGTCATTTAAAATGCGAGGCTTTGAAATTAAACTAAATAAATTTATTTGAAATCTGTATGTATATACCATGATTTATTGCAGTCGATGCAGTTTATCATTCTATAAATATATCATTCTCAGACATCTGGCTACTTTTAATCATGTATACACATCATTTGTAATCTTTAACCAAGATGAAAAAAATATATATCAATCTTTACTCTATACTTTACTTCAAGCTGTCTTCATCAGCTCATATTTTCATGCAGCTGAAATAGGAACAGGCCTCATGGGCAAATCCATCTGCCTGAGTGTCTGCCCTTGAGAATTACAAGTAGACTTCATAGGAAAATGTCTCTCTTTCTTTCAGATACACACACACGCGCGCACACACGCACACGTGCACATGCACACACGCACACACACGTTCATCCCTAGTGAGAGACAGGTGGTATTTTCACAGCATGACAACACCAGCAGCAAAATGGCGGCTTGGACAGCAAACAGAAAACAAACCCAATTTTCAGTCTTAGTCTACTCCAAATAAACGGATATGTTTACGAGAGGTTTACTTTTAGTATATCTACTGCCACAGTGCTCCATAGACCCAGGGCTGTAATTCATGGCAAATTTTATTGGGATACACATTTGTTTTTATGTGGATCACATTTCCAGTGAGATTCTCATAAAAATGTCACCAGTTTAATATTTTGATGTTATTTTAAGTGACCTCTGGAATATTTATCCATTCCTGGAATATTATTTTCAGCTTTACTCTACACTTTATGGATAATTTTTATTTTCTTTAAGACTTTTATTCTAGCATTAGTGTAGGATCGACTAAAAAAGTATTAGATCAATAATGGGTAAATATACAGCTTTATTATGAATTTAAATTGTGAGATAAACCTAAACCTTACACAATGCTTAACCTGGATGTGGAGAACCTACAGAATGGTACAGGGATTATTTTTTACATAAGAACCATTTTCATAATATTTGAAAATAGCTACACATTCAGCTGCAATAAAATATCTGCTCAGAAGAAAAAAGCCCATCTATGTGGCTTCCTCTTTGGTGGCTTACATAAGTATTTCATCCCTTAAACTTTTCAGACAAGCAACCAAGATTCAATGGGTAATTCTCAACATGATGCTACCACCAGCATGCTTCACAGCGGGGGTGATGGTCTCAGGGTGAAGAGCAGTGTTGGATACCATCAATTGTGGAAACAAAAAATGCAGGGCTTTTAGCCTCAGCAGCCATTGAGCACCGAAGAGTCAAGTCAAGTCAAGTCAAGTCAAGTCAAGAAGCTTTTATTGTCATTTCAACCATATATTGCTGTTGCAGTACATAGCGAAATGAGACAACGTTTCTCCAGGAACATGGTGCTACATAAAATAAAGACAGGGCTAAGGACTTAGTAAGTAGTCCTAGCCACATAAAGTGCAACTGTGCAACCTGGTGCAAACAGTGCAGGACAAGACAAACAAGACAGACAAGACAGTGCAGGACAAGAGACAGTGCAGGACAAAAGACAGTGCAGACAAAAATTACAAGACAATACAAAAAGTAAAAAAAATACAATACACAAAAGACAATAAACAGTAAACAGAAACAGCGCCGGCCGACCAGTGTCAATACTGTATGTGAATACTAAATGTTGACCGTTTTGAGTTCTGAGTTTTAAAATGATTTCCACCAAGTATTTCTCTATCGTAACCTCTAGCACCAGTGTTTCACAAATGTAACGAGTCGGGTTTTTAATGAGGTGTTTGTCTTTGTTGATATTTATATCTGTAGATATTCAAGGAGCAACTGAACACCCGGATTGTTTTGGTTGCCATGGAAACCTGGGCAGCGGACAACAGGTTCAACATAAACGATGACCCGATGATCACACTGCGGGAGTTCATGAAGTACAGACGTGACTTCATTAAGGAGAAGAGCGACTCTGTCCATCTGTTCTCGTAGGTTTTTGCATACACACACACACACAAAAACACACACACACAGTTTTCTTGTATCACACAGGGCACAACTAATGCCAGCCATTTGTTTTTGTGATTAAGCAAAAGGCCACAACTTATAATTGCCGTTTTGTGTCTCCAGGGGCAACCGCTTCCATAGCAGCTGGGGTGGAGCATCTTATATGGGAGGGGTGTGTTCACTGACTAAAGGGGGAGGAGTTAACGAGGTACCTGTTGATCAGATTTCTATGAATAGATTTCACCATATAGAAACTATAACACTATGCCATCCATCTCCATCCATAACCTCTATCGTTGTCTTCTCAGTATGGAAAAACAGAAGAAATGGCCATCACACTGGCACAGTCGCTGGGACAGAACATTGGCATTTTCTCTGACAAGAAAAGAATACTAAACGGTATGATATATACTTATAACTAAGCTAACTTTACATAACATTAGAATCTGAATATTCAGAATGGTATTTGAGTCACAGTGGTTAACATATGTAAATGTACATTGTAAAAAAAAATCCTCAGTACTTTGGTAGGATAAAGCTAGATTTAAGAAATGTATGTATGTTACACCCAGACAATTACTATGAGAAAAGATTTCAGATGTTTTAGGTTATAGAGTTTATGAGATATTTATAGATTTGAACTTACTTAGTATGTCCCATAAATTTCACTTAGTGGTCAATGTGTTACAGCACATCTGTGATAAATGCTAATATTCCCAATAGTTTAATGACATTATCTTGTTTGATTAAAAGACCTTATAGCTATATGCTAGCCATCTAAATTGTTAGAAGACTCTGCATCCATATTTCCCGGTTTCCTAGCAACAGTAGTCTCCTTACATTACTCACCTTATTGGGCAGTATATTGCGTTTTCCTCTTTTCATTTGAACCTTAAAAAAGTTAACATTCAGATGTAGTCTTTAATGACTGCCGGGTGTTTTGTCACAGGGGAATGCAAGTGTGATGATAAATGGTCCGGCTGCATAATGGATGATGTTGGGTAAGTTACTAATCAAGCACATTTTCCTGAGAGAGCACACACACACAAACACACACATACATATAGTACATACACATAAACATTCAAGCATATTGTTTGATAAGCATTCATGATGTCACTGAGTTATTTAGTCATGTTGTGCTTTCTGTGTGTGTGTGTCTGTGTGTGTGCATGTGTGTGTGTGTGTTTAACACAAGCAGTATACCAGTATATTCGGTTATTCACTTTTTTAATATGCAGATCTCACTGTAAACAAATAAATGACTAAAATCTTGAGAAGATTTTCATTCTAAGCATCTGAGATGACATTCTGGCAATAAAAAAAATCGGATTTGAAAATACAATTAAGGTGACACAGATTCATGCTATTTCCAGTGACTTCTCATTCATTACTTCAAGTTTAAAATGCAGTACTAATCATTTCCATTTTACTTGGGTGTTTTTTTAATATTACAAGAACTTCTAGAAAGGCTTCGAGTCTTTATCTGTGACCCAGTCCTCGTGATTTTATATTCTATGTGTTTTGTCCCTCACAGGCCACCATGGAGTCTCAATTAGATTTTATCCACATGCTTACAAAATAATAGATATATTTCGTATTTGCCAAAAAGATGTCGTTTTGTTTGTCGCTCTTTAAGATGAATGTAAAATATGCATTAAACACAATTATTTACATTTTCTAAAATATAAATGACAAAATTCTTTTTTTTCTTTGTTTTTTTAAATTCCAGCAGAGGCTTTATTGAATTTATTAGATTTCAAAAAAAAAAGAAAAAAAAAAAGCTTGTGACATTTATTTTGTTTGTAGTTCTTAAATTTTTCTAAAAGGGTGCCAATAATTTTGGAGTTAGTTGTATGAGGAAGCTATCATGGTGCAGGCATAAATAAATAAATAAAAAACAAAAAAAACAATGAGATTTTATATTTGATATATCAGTTTAACATACATATACCTGGAATTTAAGCATTCTGTTTTGTATTTAAATACATTTTAGATTTTTTGCATACATTAACATTTGATTAACGCTAAACAACTTTGTGTTCTGATTATCGATACTGAAAGTCGATACAACGTCTCTAGTGGTCTCTCTAACGCTGCAGTTTGGACATGCTTGTGACGTTGTCAGTGTGTCTGTGTGTGTATTTGTCAGTGTGTGCGTATATGTTCACTCGTCTCTTTTAACACCTTTCTCGCCTCCCAACAATCACAATTGGGAACAGCAGGTGAGCAGAAGCTTGGCCGTGACACGCTACTCGCTCAACCAATCAGCTGCTCGAGGGAGGGCCGTCAATCACCCACGCCCTCCTCATTCCATCCAGTAGCATTCTGGCCGAGCCTCAATGCTCCACCTTGACAAAACTGAACCACAGAGATGGGAAAAGATACAGTGCGCTCCGTATACAGAGCCCTCTGTATTTTTTCTCCACAGTCTTTTTGTGTTGTAGTTCATATTTTTTTCTCTTTTTTTTATTGTATTTTTGCTCACAGCTCGTCGTTTTAATGGAATGTTGGTTAATTGGGATTTTAAAAAGGATCCCTGATCGAAGCTTAAAATCATCTGTGTGATTCCATTCCCATTCAAGGAACCAATCAAGCTGTCAAAATTCCATTTAGTGTGCTTTTTAAACCCTGCACATTCATGCAATTATCTAATCAGCCAATCATGTTGAAGCAGAGCTTTTTTTATATCCTGCAGATGCAAACCAAGGGCTTTAGTTAATGTTCATGTCAGCCATCAGAATGGGTAATAATATGAATCTTTCCCAGTGATTCTGAATGTGGCATTGTTTTTGATGCCAGATGTTTGAATATTTTATAAACTGCTGACCTCAGAAGGGTAAAAAAAAGCATACAGTGTGCAGCAGCCCTGCAGTTTGAAACACCATGTTGATGCGAGAGATCCAAGAAGAATAGCTAGACTGGTTATTAACAGCAATCAGCACTCTTTACAACCTTGATGAGCAGAAAAGCATCTCAGAAGGCACATATCGAACCTTAAGGTGGATGAGGTACAACAGCAGACGCCTACGTCAGGTTCCACTCTTGTGAGCCAACAAAAAGCAACCTGAAACCACTGGACAGCTAAAAATAGAAATAAGGACCAGGCAAAAAAAAGGACCACTGTCCAATTTTCTTGATGTGCGCATTGCATGAAGGTGCAGGTGCACGTGTGTTTTAATAAAGTGTCCAGTGAGTGTATATGTATATGGAATTCACATGAAGATTAATTCTGTAGATGCCACAGAGCAATCTGTGCTGGATCCAGACATCATCACTGAACCTGTGACAGCTTGAGTCATGACTGTGGGCTGAGCACGTTGGCTGAAACGTATCAGTATGAGACAGTGGTTTGTGCTCTTCACCTTCTGCTTTAAGCTTCTCAAGCAATACTTCTGCTCAGGGGTTCGACCCAAGTGGCTCATCCAAACATCTGTTAAAAAAAAATCTGTTAATAATATTAGCACAAATGATATCATTATAAAGGAATACTGTCATTGGCAGACTTTCTGTGTATTGTCACTTGTGTTGGAGCCTTAAACTAAAGTATTATGAAAAGTCCTAAAGTCCTCCTAATAATGGTAGGCGGGGTTTGCTGATTTCTCCCAATAAGGAATCAAGCAGCTGTTTAAGCCCCACCCACTTTTGTTTCTGACAGTGAAGGCGTTTACTGAAGGCACTCAAAGTTACTGTATTTATTATATAAAATTATTATGATCCATTATTTTACAAAACAAGCAGCCTACAAAAAATGTCAATTTAATTCTAATCACAATTTGATGAAAATGTGCTTCAGGGTGTAACAGTAAGCATCTAACAGAATGACCTGTAATGTTTTATTTCATATTTCTTAATGCCGCACAAACACACAAAAAGAAATCCAGACAGAGAGATACATAGAACAGAGAGCTATGGAGAGACAGACAGACACGGCAGACAGAAACACACACAGACAGACATACAAAACAGACAGGAAGGACTGACAGACAGACGGGCAAGACAGACTGGCAAGACAGATAGAACAAACAGGACAGACAGGATAGATAGACAGGCTGACGGGACAGTACAGACAGACAGACAGACAGATTGGACAGACAGAAGTGACAGATGGAACAGGATCAGGAACAGACAGGACAGACATAGAAAATAAATAAGCAGGGAAGAATATACAGACAGAGAGGAAGGACAGGCATATAGGACAGGAAATACAGGATGGAGCAAACTGACACGACATAAAGAGCAGACAGAAAGACAGATTAGACAGAACAAGACAGACAGACAGATGGGATAGACACAGCACAGATTAAAACAGACAGGAAAAGAGAAACAGATAGGACAGACATACAGGATGGAACAGATACACAAGCAGACACCAGTTTTGCTGTATGACTTTGAGGAAACAGAACACAGGAACAAGGAGAGCATTGCACATGTGGTGGTAAACAAATGGCAAAAACCTCCAACGATGGGTGAGACACACAGCAAGCGACAGCGAAACGAGAAAGCGATGTTGTCTTTGAAGACGAGCGTGAGCAGAAGCGAAAGAGGGAGACGTGATTTGCCGAGCGTTCAGAGGATGGACTGCTGTGCATTATAGTCCCAGCAAACACTCCGGCTTTCTGACTCACAGCTAGCACTCATGACAGGCCGGGGAATCTATAATGAGATTGAGATTGACAACAAGAGCCTAATGCTAACCACACTGGAGACACACGTACATAGTGATGCATTACAAATGCATCCTGTTGTCTGGTTCCTGGAGCTGAAGACATAGCCACCACTGACATTTCTACAATTAAGATATTACTCTTATTTCATCTGTGTGAATTTGCTTATTATTTGTAGCTATGGTTAATGTTCATGTTGGGTTGTTTTTTAATTTCTAAACATCACAATATGTTCATTTTACATAGAATCGTTGCGAATAGGGGTTTCTCATTATCTTAGAGATACAATTAATGTACAATATTTAATGAATACTTTACAGGATTTGTTCTCAACACACTTTACACATTTCTGTTTATTGCACCTCACCTATTGCATGTAATCACTACAATATTTATGCACATCAACAGCATTGCTAACTCTAAGGATATTCTTGGCATAGAAATACTAGGATTCGTATTAAATAACAAAAAACGAAAGCCAGGTTTAGGCCACACCCACTCATTAAACAGACCGAGAATTAATGAGGATTAATTACTAATGATGCAACAGTACACACTTCCTCACAGTTAATTACAGCTCAAGGCACAATTTAAAGTGGAGAGAATGCACAGATTATTATCAGTATTATTTCTCTTTGTCCAGTCATCCAATTATAATATCTCTCTATGGATTTTTGCCTTTTGTTTAGCTTCTATCTGCCCAAGAGATTCTCTGACTGTAACGTAGAAGAGTACCACAACTTCCTGTACAGCGGCGGAGGCTCGTGTCTCTTCAACAAACCTTCCAAGGTGAGCTTTTCTTTTCCCTGGTTTCTTTATTGCTTTCCTGTATTCTGTGTAATTTCTGAGATCACTACTGCAATAACGTATGCAAACAAGCACTGTAACAAATCGCAGCATTTTTTTTTCATTCAGTGGCCATCCTGAATAAGCTAAACTCATAATGATATGGGTTCTGTAGAGTTTTAGACAGCTGTCACATCATATTGGACTGTGAAGCTGTGTTGTAAATTGTTGCAACAGTAATTAGAGTAAATAAAGAAGGAATAAAACTTCCCAAAGTGTCTTATTCCTTCTGACGGTATTGAAATTTGGCAAGATTTACACTATTATTATTATTATTATTATTATTATTATTATTATTATTATTATTATTATTATTATTAATAGTAATTAAAAATAAACACATTGTGTTTTTATCTGGTTATACTTACCTAATGTGATGGAGCATCTGCAAAACAAGTCATTGGCTAAATAACAATATTATATCAATGCTGGTGTCTTTTTTATAAGGAGATTGCCAATATTTAAAATAACACTGTGACTAATTTTCACTGGTCTGTGAATTTCTACAGTCAAATTGCATTTTTTTTGTCTTGAAATAATCTCCTCAGGATATAAATAGCTAGCAAGCCAGGCTTGTAAGTTAGCTGAAACTAGCTAGGACTGTTAAGAGGGTTTTTAGCACAGTGTTTTCATGTTCACAGTGTTTTTTTATCCACTCAGGTTGTACGAAAGCATCCTAACTTTCTCTTTTGTGTTTCTGTATAGCTTTTGGACCCTCCAGAGTGTGGGAACGGTTTTGTGGAGCCGGGAGAGGAGTGTGACTGCGGAACTCCAGCGGTGAGGTGTCTTTCAGCCGTTCATAGACACTGGGCTTCATTTATCAAGCTGAATTGATTCATTAATTGTTGGGCTTACTTATGAAAATTCTGTAAAATCAGAATAACGCTCAAATCCTTTTCATGCTTCTAGTGATATAAGTGTATAATATGAGACAAATCAGAGTGATTCAGGTAACAGTAATCTGCTTTTAATGCTCTGAGACACTGTATTAGTTGTCTGAGTGTCTGATACATCGAAAGCTGCAGTGTGGCATTTATCAAGTAAGAAGGAAATCAATGTTTCTGAGATTTTTCAAGTTCCAGCTATTTTTTTTGTTTTGTTTTGTTTTGGCTTAATCAGACATTTACACACAAATACATTAAACGAGTAATAAATGATGCCCAGTGACTCTTCAGACCTACAAAAACAATTGAAGAAAAACTTATATCCTGTCTGTCATTCATTCTCTCTCTCTCTCTCTCTCTCTCTCTCTCTCTCTCTCTCTCTCTCTCTCTCTCTCTCTCACACACACACACACACACACACACTCTCTCTCTCTCTCTCTCTCTCTCTCTCTCACACACACACACACACACACACACACGCACACACAAACACTCTCTCACTCATGCTCTCTCTTTCTCTTTCTCTCTCACACACACACACTCTCTCTCTCTCTCTCTCTCTCTCTCACACGCACACACACACAAACGCTCTCTCACTCATGCTCTCTCTTTCTCTTTCTCTCTCACACACAAATACACACTCTCTCTCTCTCTTTCTCGCTCTCTCTTGCTCACACACACACTCTCTCTGCTTTCTCTCTCTCTCACTTTCTCACACATACACTCACTCTCTCTCCCTCGCTCTCTCTCTCTCTCTCTCTCTCTCTCTCTCTCTCTCTCTCTCTCATACACCCACACCCACAAAAACATTCTCTCATTCATACTCACTCTCTCTCTCTCTCTCTCTCTCTCTCTCTCTCTCTCTCTCTCTCTCTCTCTCTCTCACACACACACACACACCACCACCCCCTCCCCTTTTTAATTTTTCTTCTTCTTTTCTCTCCGTAGGAGTGTGCTAGAGAAGGAGAGAACTGCTGTAAGAGGTGCACTCTGACTCAGGGCTCTAAATGCAGTAATGGGCTCTGCTGTAATAACTGTCAGGTATTAGCCATGTGTAGCCTTGAGCATCAGTTTGCTGGAGTGGACTTGCCTGTTGATAATGTGTGTGTTGTATCTGTAGATGGAGTTTATGGGTGTGATCTGCAGAGAGGCTGTGAATGACTGTGATATTCCGGAAAACTGTACTGGTAACTCAAGCCAGGTGAGGGCGCTATTACATCTTACATGTTCCATACATCATTTGTGTTTTTTAATGCAAGTACAACTGTGTAGTAAAGTGCCATTTTTGGGATATATTTATTTTAATGCTTTCTTAATTTCTATTATCTTAAACTATTTTATTATAGTTTATTATATCTATATAAACATTATGTGATGATGATTCTATTCTTAAATTCTAATAATTCATTTCCACATTTTTATGCGCTAACATCTCGTTTTTCTTTCTCTCTGCAGTGTCCTCCAAACGTCCACAAAATGGACGGCTACACTTGTGAAAAAGACCAGGTGACTATATTATGGGGCATTCATTCATATTGCTGCTAAATCGATGAGAAAATAATTAACGCTGCTGTGTCTCCTGCGCTGCTCTCGTCTCAGGGACGGTGCTTTAATGGACGATGCAAAACTAAAGACAGGCAGTGCAAGTACCTCTGGGGGGAGAGTAAGTGCAGAAATGATCAGTTAATCAGATCAACTTCTGTTAATTTCCGTGATTGACGTTTCCTTCGCGCCATCTTTAAATGTAATTATGTTGTAATGTCCATACAGAGGCGACGTCTGGAGATAAGTTCTGTTACGAGAAGCTAAACATCGAGGGAACTGAGAAAGGGAACTGTGGCAGGGACAAGGACACCTGGGTCCAGTGCAAAAAGCAGTAAGTGTGAACGTGAAAGTATGACACGGGAGAATTGTGTTGTTGTTGTTACGAAACGGATGTGATGATGATTGTGTGTGTGTGTGTGTGTGTGTGTGTGTGTGTGTGTGTGTGTGTGTGTGTGTGTGTGTTTTAGGGATGTGCAATGTGGATACCTGCTGTGCTCAAATATCTCACCTGCTCCCAGACTGGGAGAGCTGCAGGGAGGCCTGACCTCATTTTCTGTGGCCCAACATAGCGCTTCACTAGACTGCAGGTAAACACACATTCGTGCACGCACACACACACACACACACGCACACACGCACACACACACACACACACACACACACACACACACACACACATTTGCTTAAACACTTCCGATATATTGGCAAACACCCCTGGAATGTCAAACACACAAACACATAGATACACACATGGAGTGCATGTACAAACTTACAGACACATATCCATCGACTGCAAGTATACACACATGCAAATAGCACACACACCTGCACGCACACACAGACATTTCAGTGTGTTTTAGAGCTCTTTGAACTGTACAGCTCACACACCTCATCCAGCTCAGTGTTTTATAATTCGCTTGTTTATATTAAGTGTGAGAACTGATAAAAGCTTGGCTGTACACTGAGCACTGTACTAATGAGTTACATTTTTCTTGTGCGTGTGTGTGTGTGTCTCAGTGGTGGACATGTGATGATTGACGGAGACACTGATCTGGGCTATGTGGAGGACGGCACAGCTTGCGGCACTGACCGTATCTGCTTCAACCACAAATGCCTTCCGGTTCAGGATTTCAACTTCAGCACCTGTCCCGGGACCACGGACAAGATCATCTGCTCCGGACACGGGGTATGTATGTAATGAACAACACACTCTACTTTCTACCCATTTACAAAATCAGCTACTTACAGTATATGCGCTTTCTTTTTCAACAAAAGCTGAGAATTTCATTTCAAAGCCGACCTGTATTTGAAACCTAACCGCTAAAAGAAAAACAGATCATTCAGGTGTCACCGCAGCATCAGAAATGTCCGCATTAAAATCTGAGCTTGTTAGTATTTTAAAATTTAAGACTTTCTGAGACTTTGTCCTGAGTGTCTGTAACAATGACGGATGTGTGTATCACTTTGCAGGTGTGCAGCAATGAGCTGAAGTGTGTGTGTCACCTGGGCTGGGCAGGTGAAGACTGTAACTCCTCATCACCTCTCAGCTACCTGGTGGTCGGACCTACAGCGACATCATCAGGTAAAATATCACACTGCCAAAATCACTCTCACTTACACCTAGACGTCTCATCAATCTATTTTTAAATTTTGCTTCAAATAAGATATTTCATGTTACTTCATTAATGGCAGGTTGTTGTAAGAAAAAGAATCCATAAAGTGGTCGTGTGAGAATTCCCATTTTCTGCTATTACCTTTCAATCATACTATCAATTACTACAACTACTTTTTTCAATAACTGCATGTGTTTTTTTAACTGTTATATACGGCATGACTATACCGTAGTCCTGCACATCAACTCCGCAGTACTGATCGTTTTTGACTTATAGAATTACTTTTTATCCATTTATAATTACATAGTTAAGTTGCGGAACATACACGAAGCAAACCTTTTCATTTTCATTATAGCAGCTATAAACAGTCTTTCCCGCTCTTTATGAAACTGTAGCGTATTATGCGACACAGAATTCTCTGACTGAAAAGCACTGGCACAGGAGACCCCTTCTGTTAACGATAAATAATTTCTCCACACTGTAAACGTCTCAATATCCAGGATTTTTACACTAACCTATTAAAAGAATCACATTATTAAGTAACACAGTCTGACCAATCAGAATCAAGTATTCAACAGTGAGGGGTACAAAAACCTGATGTCAGTATTTAGTGTAAATTTTTATTTGTCTGTTTTATTTGGATTGATATCTGTTTTCATGTTCATGGCCAGCTGGTGCTATTCACCAGTCACAGACCAAATGTGTTTCCTTTTTCTTTGTTTCTGTTTCATAGCTTTCATTTTTACGCACTCATTCTTTGTCACCAGGCTTATGTCTTTTGCTGGAGTTTCAGTGAGTTCAGATCTGAGGTTGTTCTTCATTGGGTGTTGTCGTTCTTTCCCCCATTTTCTGCTTTATTCTCCGTACTGTTCATTGCTGTAAATTCTTCGACATTTAAACATCGTTTGCTGTGTGTCTTTGTGTGTGTGCGTGCGTGTGTGTTTTTCTAAAGTGTTTGGCATTTCCCAGTTTTTCCTTACTGTTTTTTATTCATTTATTGTTTTTAAGCAGTTATTTAAGTTATGTCATTGACTTTTAAACTGCAAACAAATTTAGCATCTATCAGTAACAACAATAATTGTAAAAAGTATTTATGTCCCATTTTATTCCACTTATTCTTATTTGCTATTATTTCTAGCACTTAAAAAATTATAGAAATTTGCCTAGCTTTATGGAAAAACGCACAACAACTCGAGGCTGATCATCCAGCTAGTGCAAATTAGCTAGCATGCATTAATTATTAGCATAGCATCCTGACATATCTTTACTAGCAGTATTATATAAAACTGGGCAAACTATATTTTTTAGATCTGCTGTCACTACAACATACAGTAATATATACGAGAAAAATATACTGAAAGTTCTTTAAAGCTATAAAGTATCTGGGGTTTGTATTGTTTTATGATGTTTGTGTGAATGAATTAATTCCAGTTCTGTGCTATTTGGAAAACTAGAAAACTTTTAAGTGTGTTTGTGTGTGTTTATTGCTGCAGTAAACATGGTTTATCTTTATTTTTTACACAACATTTAGGCATCATCAGTACCAACATCATCATTGGTGCCATTGCAGGATCTATTCTGGTTCTGGCTCTTATATTAGCAATATCTGCCTGGGGCTACAAGTAAGCATTTTGCTGATCATCTGCACTTTTAGCCTCTTCTTTTTCTAAACTGCTCTCTCTCTCTCTCTCTCTCTCTCTCTCTCTCTCTCTCTCTCTCTCTCTCTCTCTCTCTCTCTCTCTCTTCTAAATAATCTTTTATGTCAATCACCCAATTCACTTATCGTAGCCTCTAACAAGCTAAAACGCTAATTCTTCAAATGACCCTCTATCTTTCATAACAGTACATTAATAAATGGTTACTAAGAGATAAATAGTCATTAATATCACCCTTTCTCTTTTAATTCATAGACAAATAAACAAAAAATTACCTCAGAATCTTTACTCTAAGCCTTACTGCATTAGCATTGCTAGCACTATCAGATGGCTAATAATGCTAGCTCTGCTGAAACAGAACAAAAGGCTAGTTTTAGATATGAAACATTATAAAATATACTATTATTTCAATGTGTTTACTTTTTATTTAATTATAAAATTACAAATTTATAAATGTTTTTTTTTTTAATCTCATGCAGGACTTACAGACAACAGCAATATACAGAATCTGATGTGCATCGAAGATTCTGTCGGTTCGTCAAACCTTTTTATATATTTTTAGAAATATTATTGAATTACTAGTGTGTAAATATCCACTATATGCTGTGTAATTGATATCTATACACATTATATTTCATGTAACAGTATTAATTCAGGCCCTGCTCATGTAACCCTTAGACAAATGCCAGCGGGTGATTACGTAAAGAAGCCGGGCGACGCCGACTCTTTCTACAGCGACGTGCCGCAGGGCGTAAGCTCCAACTCAGGCAGCAGCTCCAAGAAGAGGTCTGCTTATCTGTCTCACCTGCAGATCTATACCTCCATCCCCTCCATCAGCCAAAACATCTCACTGTTCGGCTTCAGGTGTGCGCATGTGCCCATTTTCATCCTCACCATCCTCATCATCAGCCTCAGTCCCGAGCAGCACAGTGTTGAACACTTCAGCGTAGTGTAGCTTACTTTAAGATTTCCAAAACGACTGAGTGAGCATGGCTCAGTCGTAGATATTCAAGATCACAGGCTGTTTTTTAATTAGAGCATAAACCATTTCAGGAGAAACATTTTACATGAACAAGATTTAATCCTTAGTATTAGGTGAAACAAATCAGTGTTTTAAAATGTAAAACTGCAGATCAGTAGAACTTAATATCCCTGTTGTGCAACAGGACAGAAGACAGATGATGCAAAAGTCTGGATCCACCACAAACAATTATGTCTCTTTAATTAATGCTTTAATTAATGGTCTTTAAATAACTTCTAAAGGTCTTTTCATTTCATTTATATAATAATAATTAGAGGAAGAGAGAGAGAGAGAGATGTTAAGTGTATTGATATCTGTGATATATAATTTAGATAGATTTAAGTTAATAGCTGGTAGTAATTAAGGTTGTATTTTAATAACAAAATTTTTTTCTATTCAATTGAACCCTTTTTTAAGTTCTTACTGGCTTCCATTCCACCAGTGTACCGATGTAAATCGTCTTATCAGATGTTTTCATAATAAAAACAAATTATTTTACGGCCACAGATCTGCTATAAAATTCGCCAGGACAGCGGTGGCTTTCATCGTGAGAGATTTTTGACACTATTACATTAAAAATGATCTTCAAACGTTACTTAAAGATAACTTTCTTATGTACATTTACTTGGGGCATATCAGAAAGCAGGAATAGGTTTTGAGGAAAGATTTTTTTATGAATAAATTTCCCCCCAAAAAATAAAACAACAAATTCTTAAATCCCTGAGTGTCTTCTTCCATATGATCCATTAACCATCACTGTGGAGTGGGACGTGACAAAGACATTCAATGCTGAAGATGAACAAAACAGACACAAATTCTACTTTTGGTCTCTGGTTAAAAAAGAGATAAACATAAATATTGTGTAATGGAATTTT
>NC_062542.1:5242351-5287351 GCF_022655615.1 Tachysurus fulvidraco
AACACTGCATAATGCTGTACTGTGAGCTGCTTAAACAATAAAAAACCCATTAGAAGAATCTGTGTATTTCTATTTCAGGAAAGTATTTGTATGTTGGAAAATCTCTCATTCCACCATCAAAACTCATTAACCAAGCACATTCACAGCTAAGTAGTGAAATAGCGCCCTCTGTCTGTGGTGACTAAATATTCCAATAATGTAGCTCATCCAATGCAGCACAGCAGCTACCACACACACACACGCGCGCACGCGCGCACGCGCACACACACACACACACACACACACACACACACACACACACACACACACACACACACACTTACTTGACTTCTGCTGTTCTAAATATGAATACAGCTTTTCTGATATTCAGCCTTATTAATATATGGATTTGTTTCTCGTGTGTATGCAGATAAATCCATCAGACTTACAAATCTAACGTTTCTAACGTTTCTCTGTTATCATTTTTGTCTTTCAGCTGTGGGAGACATCAATATAAAGAGGCTCCTTGGATCACTCTGCAAAATCTCCGTAAGGACTACACATTCCTCCGCTTTTATACAAATGAGAAAACTAACAAACAAAAAAAAAAATACAAAAACTAATGAATTCAAACTGAAGAATTGAAGTCCTCCAGGATTAGCGGGTCCAGAGCGGGGAGAGAGCGCTGCGACGAAGAGCACGGCCGTCATCCTCTCATCACTGCAGTTGTCCATAACGAAACAGAAGGACTGGCTCGGGTCTTAGGTCAAAGCCAGGCACTGCTGCAGTCTGGTGCTCATCCGCACGAGGCAGGGAATATCAGACTGCTAATCCCGCACCTTTGATCCTGCCCTGCCGTCTTTTTTTTTTTTTTGGGGGGGGGGGGGGGGTTACAGCCTGTCCCTAACTTCCTCCCTCTCTTCCTCCTCCCTCTCACCCTCTCATCCAGCACCAATAATGTCTTGTGATTGGTGTCCTTGTAGCCATGTTGAGAGAAGGTCATCCAAAACCTCCTGGATGTTAACGTTTTTTCGAAAGCACGTAAAAACTTTCCAATGTATGCATGAGAATACATGTTTATCAACTCCTTGTAGTGCTAAAGACGACCACGATGACAAAAAATAATATTTGAACAAGCAGGCTAGGGGACAGCATGTCTCAGAGGGCATTTCTGTAGGCTGGCAAGATTTCATTTTTTTTAAGGCTTTTCTCTACTCACACAGTGTATCAGCGCTAACGCTAGCGAACAATTCCAGCCTTGCCATACGCGCTCTCTTATTTTCTCACGTGTGTAAATATGTACAGATCTCCGACAGTGAAATGTCTGCTCGTTTTTTTTTAAATGCTTTTTCTTATTGCTTTATTTTATGGTCACTCAGTAGGTTTTAGAAGAAACATTCACCGCTTCTCGTTTGTATGTTTGTACGATCACTGTATAAGCCTTTCTTGTTCTTCATTGTTTTTGATTCTTCGATGTATTTCCCTGATCGTCGAACCAGCTTCTTTCTGCGTTTTGCTTTGTAACTTATCTGATGCCGTCAGTAAGGATAAGTTTGTAGTGCAGGAAAGGGCACAGTTGAGCTCTGAAGCTAAATTCTTTGCAGAAGGAAACAACTGTATATTTGTATGTTTTTTTTTCCTCCTACAATACAGAAAAATGTCTGAAGTACGATCACGTTGCTATTTTCAGTTGTTCGGTGTTGAGTGGAGTGTCACGGGATGTGACACTAAATGTCTAAATGTTTTTTTGTCCTTGATGAAAGATCTACTTTCCTCACGAAAGTAGATCTGGAACCATAAATCTGGCCTCAGCACATGGCGTACACGACATGGCGTAAATGAGGAACAAACCGACACCACGCAGTGGCTTCGTATGACATCTGCCAGGATTTGGCATCTTGGCACCTCTACAACCGAGTCATGCCTAAGCTGATACGTTTCAAAAATGACTGACTCAGAGAAGCGCCAACATTATGGAAATTGTCATCATCATTGACACAACAGCGCCACCTGCAGTACCGCAGCACTCGCATCCACCAACAAATAAGAAAACATGAAGCAAAGCATACGCAATGTTTGTAAATATGTTTGTTTTTTTGGGGTGTGCGCACAAAAACGCCTAACAGACTTCATTTCCACGTGAAGTATGCTGAAGCTTTCGTAAGGAAGAAGACTCTGTGAATGTTGCTCAGTATTGTACTTGTAGTATCTCATCTCATAAAACCCTTACACACCTCATCTGTACATAACCTTCATGTTCACTAAATCCTGCTGTCTGTATTCATTCAGTTTCTTTTCCCCGCCATCCTGAGCACGGATTCACACCACGTTCACTCGCAAACCACGTGTCAAAACTCATTTCTTTTCCACCCCCCGTACGTAACCCAGACAGCAATTAAGTGCATTGTGATTATTATGATTACATTAAGTACTTTGTGTATACAGATACGGATTAGCACAGACACGCGCGCACACTCGTTTTTCTCAGCCTTAATAAAAAAAACCCTGCATGGCTCAATGTGGTGTTGAAGAAGGCTGAATTCAAAGGCACCTGAAGAAAAGACAACAACAAAAAAACAAACAAACATCTCAAGCAATACTTTCAGCACTTCACTGTCCTCGTGCCCATCAGCGTCGCGACATCCACGTGCGAATAGAAACCGGATAACGAGCAAGTCCTGAAAGGATTCTTAGAGCAAAACACACTATTGAATGTAATTTATGATGGCGATTTACAACAAAACTGCCTTCGTTAAATAAATAAATAAAAAATACACGCCACGATCCAGCGAGCACGTAGATTCACGTTCTTACCTTCTATCCATCGCGACATCGGCCACGTTTCAAGGTTGTATTCTTTGTTGAACGAAAAACACACGAGTGGGAGGGGAGGTCTGCACCCGCTTCAGGAGACGTCATAAATGCCTTACGTTTGTCCGTTTCACGATCACGATCTCTCTCTCTTTCTCTCTCACTCTCTCACACACACACACACACACACACACACACACACACACACCCTCTGTTCTGTTTCACAGTATGCTGTTTGTAAACTTAATACAAAGTGATCGGCGCCCATATTTTTCCTTACAGTTATCATTCAGTATTGTAATATATTTAATACAAAATAAACCTTTCATTGACACGAGATCCGGTGTGCGAGCGATGTGTGAGTCTGACGGTCCAAGAAAACCCAAGCAGTATAACCATATTACATTAACCACATTGTACATTTCTACAAAATTAGGCATTTATTTCATTTTTAGTGTTGGCTTCGTTTTCATAGAGCTCAAAGCCCAGAGCTCAAAGCCTAGAGCTCATGTCAGCCTGGTAGAAATATGAGAAATATATCAAAGCTTGATGGGTCTAATAAATATCCATGATTTTATTTGTTTATTTTGTAGTTCGATTTTAAACCGGGGCGGCACGGTGGCTTAGTGGTTATCACTTTCGCCTCACACCTCTACCTTGCGTGTGTGGAGTTTGCATGTTCTCCCCGTGCCTCGGGGGTTTCCTCCGGGTACTCCGGTTTCCTCCCCCGGTCCAAAGACATGCATGATAGGTTGATTGACATCTCCGGAAAATAGTCCGTAGTGTGTGATTGTGTGAGTGAATGAGAGTGTGTGTGCCCTGCGATGGGTTGGCACTCCGTCCAGGGTGTATCCTGCCTCGATGCCCGATGACGCCTGAGATAGGCACAGGCTCCCCGTGACCCGAGTAGTTCGGATAAGTGGTAGAAAATGAGTGAGTGAATTTTACGCCATTTATCCAGAGCTACGTACAAAAGTGATTTGAGGTCTGGTTCAATAGGCCACAGACTAAAGGTACAAGAATCATAAACTCAGTTGAAAGGTAATATAGCATACGGATAATAAAGTTAATAAAATGTAATTAAAAAAGTGAAGGTTTAGTGAGAAAAAAGTGCTGAGGATTTTTAATTGTTTACCTGGAAAAAAAGCAGGTTGTTAGTTAGGACTTTAGATGTCATTAGAAGACACTCAGTGATTCAGATATTTGGACATCATGGGGAAGATGATTCCACCACCCAGGTGCCAGGACAGAGGAGTCTAGACGCGTATCTTCCTCGTACCCTGAGAGATGCTGGTTCCTTTGGAGCAGTGCTGGTAGATCTGAGCGTGATGACTGCTTTGAGCTACTGTAAGATGGTGCAAGTCCATTCGCTGGCATTGTGTTTTAAATCTAATTGTGCAGCTACCAGAAGCCAATGGATGGAGCACAGAGAAAAGAGTGAAGACACGTACAACAAAATGTCTTCAATGAAACTTTTATTTACATCTTATTACAACGATCGCTACATTCATTTCAGCTGCATTGGGACAACAAGAAGAAGAAAAGGATGAAACTCTACAGAGGAAAAAGTTACACAGTAGTTAAATTTGTAATAACTAACCAATTGTTTAGGAAAAAGGCAACAATGTTAACACAAACGGTTAATTGGCAAAATGTGTTAATGTGGACAACAAAAAAAAGAAATCATTACAAGACAGTTCTGAATTCATCAAAGATTAAACTTGGGATGTGAGCTTCCACCACCTGCGAAGAACAGAATGAATCTAGTAGGTGATTTTTATCATTCAATAGTTTATTATTTTAAATCATTTGTATAATCGATCAAACAGCAACACTTCTCTAACCTGCTGGCAATATCATGAAGGGTCCGTAAGAATTTTGAGCATAATGTTTATTACGGCTCGGATTTAAGTTTATATTCTGGACGCAACAGATCTACATCACTACTGGGTCTGTAGTGACAGGGAAGTTTTCTTTAAAGGAGGTTTGTATTTAACATTGATGGAAGGAGTCTCCAGGAATTAAAGTCTCGCAGATGGAAGACGTTGTGCTTTATATTACATCTCTGTAAAAGGCAGCGATTTTAATCGAGAACGCGAGAGAACTTGTACAGTATTTCGTAGAAGTTCATCATTGTTAAATGGAACTAAAGACGGATAAAAATCAGGACAAATCACTTTCACTCCTTAATTGAATTCAATCTTTATCGATACGTTATATTAAATCGGTTTCAGCGGCTTTTCATCACTGCATTTGAAAATTTCAATGGGTTTTGTTGGTTCGTTTTTAAATAACTTACCTTTCTGGAGAGCTTTGTGTAGCGTACGTAGTCCTCCAGGAACATCAGCGCTCCTACCACGTCGGCTGGCATCTCGGGGATCTTCTGACTGTGTTGTGAGAACAGGCACTGATGATTAGTTCATTTTTTAACCGAAATATATCTTAGTAATTCATATTTAACTTCTCTAGATAAAATCCGTCTTGAACTTTTTTTTAAAATAGTAAACCACCCTTAATGCAAACCGGCTAAATCCCAAACGACTTTCTATGAACTGTGTGTGCGCTTTCTATATTATATATATTTTTATATTATATATATATATACACATACAGTATATACAGTATATGGCTGACTACATAGAGCACTGCTATGGAGAAGACACTAAGAGGCTCAGAAATCCATTACCTGCATGGAAATGAACTTTTTTAATCTAATTTAATTCAAAATAAATAAATATAAATAAACAATAAAAATACATACATGCACTGTCCACTTTATTAGGAACACCTTTACACCTGCTTATTTAGTCAGTTATCCAATCAGCCAATCACGTGGCAGTAGCACATTGCATACAGTCATAAGGATACAGATCAAGAACAACAGTTAATGTTTACATAAAATATCAGAATGGGAAATAAAAACATCTGATCTCTGTGAGGGGGGGCACGGTGGCTTAGTGGTTAGCACGTTCGCCTCACACCTCCAGGGTCGGGTTCTCCCAGTGCCTCGGGGGTTTCCTCCGGGTACTCCGGTTTCCTCCTCGGGTCCAAAGACATGCATGGTAGGTTGATTGGCATCTCTGGAAAAATTGTCCGTTTTTCCGAGTGTGTGTGTGTGTGTGTGCCCTGCGATGGGTTGGCACTCCATCCAGGGTGTATCCTGCCTCGATGCCCGATGTCGCCTGAGATAGGCACAGGCTCCCCGTGACCCGAGGTAGTTCCGATAAGCGGTAGAAAATGAATGAATGAATGATCTCTGTGATCCTGGTTGCCAGATGTGCTGGTTTGAATATTTTAGAAACTGTTGATCTGACAGAGCAGTCGAGACAGAACATTATCTAGAATGTTGTGGAGGATAAATATATCCTTTGAGTGAAGGGTCTGTTCAGACAGACACACCTTGTTGATGCGAAAGATCAGAGGCGAATAAACAGACCGGTCCGAGCTGAACAGGAAGTCTATAGTAACTCGGATATGCTCGGGGATCAACAGTTTACAGTATGAATTACTCAAACCAGCAACCTGCTACGATTAAGATCAGGAGATCCACATTCTGATGATTGATATAAACATTATCCGAAGCTCTTGATCTGTATCCGCATGATTTTATGCACTGCTCTGCTGCCGCATGATTGAATGATTGGATATGTTCCTAATAAAATGGACAGTGAGTGTATATAAAAATAAACAATGTCCTGTATTTATTCATTTCAATTTACCCGTCCTGACCGAAGGCTAATTTGGCCAGAAAGATTACAAATATGTGTTTATGAAATTCTTAAGAAATTATAAACATTTACATAGTCGGAAGATTAGAATTCATTGGGAAATCTCTGATGTACATAATACGATGACGTATTTTCATATCAGATACCTGGTGCACTGCTCCATGATGGAGCGGATAAACTGGCCGATGAGAGCCAGGAACTGCTCGGTGTATCTGGAGTGAAACTGTTTAAGCAGCGTCAGCAAACCCAGGACGAGGGGAACCCAGTCCACCGGATCAGCCGCTCTCCGGCAGGTCATTCCTGTAAGGACATCACATCGCTGATCAGTCAGGCTTCCAGGATGAACGTTGACCTGTTTTACCTTATTATACGCATGTATTAAGAATCAGACGCTCTTTAATAAATGTGGAACCTTGTTTTTTAGTGTACTGGAGTTTGGGCAGCTGGGCGATGAGGAACAGGAAGTTGACAGTGGGGAAGTATGGCAGGCGCTTGGTAGTGATATAGATCTGTGTAAAAAAAAAAAAAAAAAAAAAGGTTTTGACAAATAAATGACCACAAAAAAAAAAGATGTGATAGAAAGAAGTTGCAAATCCAGAAGCCTTTATTTGTGATCATCATAAGAGTTTAATAAGAATAGTGAATGTGTGATAGATCCTTATACCCGCTGTCACTGCACATAGAGACTGGAGAGTGGATATTTCTTTCAATATCATTTTTATGAATCCTTTTATAGGCGATATATCATACAAAAAGCATTCATAAGTGTTTCTGTATTTATCACAGAAAGTAAATATCTGGTCAAGTTCGAGTTCAATTTATTTGTATCAATTCGTATTGTCAAAGCAGCTTTACGTAAGTATAGAATCAGAATATTCACTCACTCACTCATTTTCTACCGCTTATCCGAACTACCTCGGGTCATGGAGAGCCTGTGCCTATCTCAGGCGTCATCGGGCATCGAGGCAGGATACACCCTGGACGGAGTGCCAGCCCATCGCAGGGCACACACACACTCTCATTCACTCACACACTCACACACTATGGACAATTTTCCAGAGATGCCAATCAACTACCATGCATGTCTTTGGACCGGGGGAGGAAACCGGAGTACCCGGAGGAAACCCCCGAGGCACGGGGAGAACATGCAAACTCCACACACAAGGCGGAGGCGGGAATCGAACCCCCAACCCCTGGGGTGTGAGGCGAACATGCTAACCACTAAGCCACCGTGCCCCCAGAATCAGAATAAAACATTTTAAAGTTTAAAGTTTTAAATTAAGTTACCCTTTACCCCTAACAAGCTATAGCAATGATTACAAGGAAAAACTCCCTGAGATGATATGAGGAAGAAACCTTGAGAGTAACCAGGCTCAACAGGGAACCTCATCCTCATTTGGGTGACAAGTTCCACTTTTTTTTGCTCCATTGGTCGGGTATTATAGATGTTACCGATGTGACTGGGGTTGTGGAAGCTCAGTGGTTAGTAGGTTCAGAAGGTGGAAGGTGATCCTGGGGCTCTGTGTAACTGCTCAGAAGTCCCAGCATGGCCAAGCTGCCACTGTTAGTTCCCCTAAGCAAATCCTTTATCCCTCTCTGCTACGGCTAAGCGATACGACTGAAAACTGTATCACGATATCAGTGTTCCTTATCGGTCGATATACAAAATTATTGATATATTTTATGACCCATTTAAAATAAGGACCAGGAGAAAAATACCGTCCTCTGATCAGAATCCCCTAATTATAATGTAAACATAAGTCTAAAGTTACAATGAACACTTAACAATTATCTCTTAACATTTAAGTTGCAAAATGAAAAACTGCCATACTGGCGAGTTGACTTTTCCTTTTTTATTTACAATTTCCTCGCTCGCTGCGGCTCATTTTCTTATCAGTTGCCGGTTACTGAAGAGGAATCCAGCAGACGAGCACGAGACAACGATATGGCGCAACCAAACTTGACACAGTTATATGATTGGCTGTTAGCGTGCCAAGTAGTCCCTACGTTGCTAGGTTACCAGTGAGTGAGTGCCTTTGCTAGGATGCAACCAAACTTGTTTCGCAACCTCTGTTTTCTTCCGACGAAGAACAAAAAATATTGAACGTTTTATCCAACACATTTTTTATTGATATCGATCAGTTGTCTATCGCGATGCATATCGTTATCGTTTTATCGCCCAGCCCTACTCTCTGCTCTGGCTGACTCTGCGCTCTGACCCTGACCTTTCTAACAAGCTGGGATCCCAAAATCCCAGCACTACCCTAGTTGCCCTTAACCCTCAACTGCTCAGGTGTATAAATGAGATAAATAGAAGTCACTCCAGATAAGGGTTAAAATGTAATGGAAAAAAAAAAAGACTGACTTTGTTCAGTGGGTTGTGTATTCCAGCTGCTTCCAGATAAGCAGTGAACTCATAGAGCAGGGTGTTGTCCTCTTTCGGATACGGCAGGCTCGGGTCCTGGTAGTGAGCTTCGATATCAGCAAGCAGGGATCTGAGAAAAAAGAGAAAGAAAGAAGAGAAAAAAAAACAAGGCACTTCTTTTTGATGAATTAAAAAAAAACAAAAAAAAAAAACCAGCCTGTGGAAAATATCATGAAGAATGAGTGACATAAATGCAGCTAACTCACTGGTTGAGATTCACCAGAGCTGCTGCGAGATGTTTGGAGTCAAACTTGCAGGAGTAGTTCAACTCATTCGCTATCTGTAACCTGAGGATCTGCATCTGACCCACCTGTAACACAAACACGGCTCATCACACCATTCAGCCTCCAAGTGGAAGTCTTATGAGCTCTGCTAAGTGTCATGTGGCTACTGTATATAATTCTGTGATCATATTATTATTCTTTTACCCTCTGTTTTACATGTAACATTTCCAAAAAAATGACCTTGTACCAAATCAAAAAGGTACAAAAATAGTTGTCGCATAAAAATAATTTAAATTAAATATTACTTTTAATGAAAAAAATTTCCTTTCCTTCTTTTTTACCCTCTGTTGTTGTCTCTCTCCTACTTTAAAGGAGTCACTTTAATCGTCCGAAATATTGTTTACCTTCATGATGGACTCCAGATATGCTGGCCAGATCTTCTGTGTTTTGGCTACAGCATTCGTGTACACTTTACTTGCTGTGGCTGCATGAAAAGAAAACAAATAGATCGTTTTACTACGAGCTGCCACTTTGGTGTAAAATCTCTCCGATGTAACACGAGGCTCTAAACATCTGATTACAGAATCAAACCGATGAATTAAAAAAAAAAATAGCTTAATTATTGTAACTTATTACTCTTGAACACTTTAAAAAAAAAAATATATATATATATATAGCTATAATTTAAAAAAGTTCACTGTCTTATTCACACCAACACACACTTACACTTTTAAAATTGTAAAAACTTTTATTAATGAATTTGATAGTGTTGCTGCTGTAATTCTCATTCATTAGCTAATTGATCAAATGTTAATAACGGTCAAGTCAATCCACACTTCTAGATTTGTTTCCCAACAAGAACGAGCCCTGAGTCATGACATCTCCAAGCCTTACATTAAATCGTGGCTTAATGGTTAGAGAGTCTGACTCCTAAACCTAAGGTTGTGGGTTCGAGTCTCGGGCCGGCTACGACTGAGCTGCCCTTGAGCAAGGTGCCTAACACCCTCCAACTGCTCCCCGGGCGCCGCAGCATAAATGGCTGCCCACTGCTCCGGGTGTGTGTTCACGGTGTGTGTGTGTTCACTGCTGTGTGTGTGTTCACGGTGTGTGTGTGTTCACGGTGTGTGTGTGTTCACGGTGTGTGTGTTCACTGCTGTGTGTGTTCACTGCTGTGTGTGTGCACTTTGGATGGGTTAAATGCAGAGAACAAATTCTGAGTATGGGTCACGTCATATATCATGTCACGTCACGTCATTAAGTGTTTATTGCCTTTTTACTGCTCGCTGACCTGTGCCTGTTCACCTACCATGAGACAGTTATCCCCAGTGTTAATAAATCATGCTTACCAGACAAAACAAAGTATTAATTTGCGAGCTAATAAATTATACGAGCTAATTGTGAATGGACTTTGTAACTCTATAACATAGTATCACATTATAAATCTTACTGCTTATTTGAAAATGCAGAAATCCACCTACCCACAATGCCTTTCACCGGGTTCACGGCATTGAGCAGAGCTTTAAAAATGTCCACCACAGATTTGTCCTTGAGGACGATCTTCTGAAGTACAGTCAAGAAAGTCTGAAGGGGAAAAAAGCATGGCACAGCATGACTTCTATCCATCCATGCATTCTCTACACCGTTTATCCTACTGGGATGTGGGGAACCTGGCGACTATCCCAGGAGACTCTGGGCATAATATAGGGGACACCATGGACATGATGCCTGTCTATCGCAGGGCACAATTGCACATGTACACATTCACATACTGTACTTTGGTCAATTTCGAGATGTAAAATCGACTAAACAGCAGGTTGTTCAACTGGGGTGGAAACCAGAGAGCCTGAAGGAAACCCCTGAGGAACAGGGAGAACACACACAGGGCGGAGATGGAAATCTTACCCCCAACCTTGGAGGTGTGAGGAAAACCACCAAGCCTTTTATTTTTGTTAATTGTCATCAAATTTTTGGAAAGCAAGTTTTACTGAGAAGCAAGGATAATTATTAGTAATTACTCTAAACACTTACTGCTCATTTCAATTATGTGCAAAAAGAGTCTGAAACTGTAAATAATAATAATAATAATAATAATAATAATAATAATAATAATAATAATAATAATAATTTCAATCAGCACACACCTGTAGCTCCTTGACGATCATAAAGCACAGGAGCCGGTCGAGTCCGTTCAGGCCGAACGTGCCCAGAGTGTCCTGGATCTCTGAGAACAGCCTGTTATTGGTCACTTCCTGGTGCGTCTTCATGTCATACCAAGTGTTCATCTGATCTATATAACATGTTGCTCTAAAGAAAGAAGACAAATGATGAAAATTGCTCGAGAATGAATAGCCCTGTGATGCTAAACAGTACGAACTTATTCATTTGGACTCACTTCGGATCAGTGATCCTCAAGATCTCCCTGCACAGACGGCCGATGAAGGTGGCCGACTCGTCCACCGGAGGGTATTTAGGAATCGGGATGTGTGTGGATTGGTAGATGCTCTGCCAATCTTGTATCTGAAGAAGGAAATAAACCCAGTGATGTATAAGCACTGTTACAAATGCAAAACAATTCATTTAATACAGATGAAAAGACTAAACAAATAAAGAAGAGCTTTGGTGTGTCACATCCTTTTAATGTGAGTGTTTATTTACCAGGAAATGTTCTGACACTCGCAAATGCTCCATTAATAAATTTAAATTTTAGCCTTTGGTATTAAAATGCCGTGACAAATTTGGATCAAAATTTTAATTCCTAAGGTGACATCTAATATTAGCTCTTTTCTTAGGAAAAAAACGCAACATAACCAGCCCCAAATTTTCATAAACCCTAAAATGAGGTTAATGAAATGCAGATTGGAAAACAAACAAACAAAATTAAAAAAGAGCCCTGAGAGACAGGAAGGTACACAGCCGTTTATAAACAGCGTGAAAGCAGGGGGAAAAAGTGTTATGCTACTATGCAAAAACAAGTAATATGAAAGACAGACAGACAGACAGACAGACAGACAGACAGACATGACAGGCAGACAGACATGACAGACATGACAAACAGACAGACATGACAGGCAGACAGACATGACAGGCAGACAGACATGACAGGCAGACAGACATGACAAACAGACAGACATGACAGGCAGACAGACATGACATGACAGACATGACAGGCAGACAGACATGACATGACAGACATGACAGGCAGACAGACATGACAAACAGACATGACAGACATGACAGACAGACAGACATGACAGGCAGACAGACATGACAAACAGACATGACAGACAGACAGACATGACGGACAGACATGACATGACAGACATGCAAATGTAGCACCGGTAAAACAATGGAGAAACCTTGGTCCTGAGGAAGCTGTTGCACTCCTGCTCTACGTTGTAGTTGATTATGCGGGACACTTCCTCCTGCCAGATCTTCAGGCCATAGATGCTAACGTAGTCTTGAATATACTCGAAGGAGCGATAGAAGCCGTCCATGGTGGCGGCCATTTCCTTCAGCTTGGGCATCAGCTCGCTGGACTGGAAAAAAGAACCCATTTCTTATTTGATGCTGTAAAGGTTTATTGTTTATTCTTTGGTTTTGTAACAACTGAAAGTCAATGAGCCGAGCAGCCAACGATCCTCCTCAAGGACCAAGTAAGTTCACTCAATCTATATTCAAACTTATAGTCAAACACAAAGTAAGTAAGACAAACACAAAACTGTAACAAAAGATTCCACGTTTTCTTAAATATTTATATTCTGAATACAAATCATGCGTAGACCAGTGACTATTATAGAAAGACACCAAAAAAATAAAGACCAAACAAAAACTTGTGTTCTTACTTTAGCTCTAGGATTAAAGGTGAGGCCTTTGTGTAGAGATAAAGCAACACGCTTTACCAGCTCCTTCCTTATTCCGTCCTCTAGCAGCTGCTTGGGGTCCACCTAAAGCCATGCAGGCATATACTGTATCATTCTGTTTGTACAACATGGTGGTATATTGAAGTACAACTTCATCGAGTTTTAGAAACCTTAATGATTCCGACAAGCGTCGTTTTCATCATCAGAATTCCCTCAGTGAAGATCGAGATGGCATGGGTGAGTTTGGCAACCTGACAGAAAAAGGAGAAATAAGTGGTGAGGGTTAGGGGTTAAAGGTAAAAGGTAAAGGTAACTGTCGTAATTAGGGCATAAGGGTAAGAGGTGAGGGTCATGGTTAAGGTTTAGGGAATAAAGGTAAGGGGTACTGGTCAGCGATAAAGAATAATGGTATAAGTCGGTGTAAAGGGATCAGGGTCAGGGGTATGGTTCAGAGTTAAGGGATAAGGATAAGGGTCAGGGTTAAGGGTAAGGGTCAGGGTTAAGGGATAAGGATATGGATAAGGGTCAGGGTTAAGGGATAAGGATAAGGGTCAGGGTTAAGGGTAAGGGTCAGGGTTAAGGGATAAGGATAAGGGTCAGGGTTAAGGGATAAGGATAAGCGTCAGGGTTAAGGGATAAGGGTAAGGGTCAGGGTTAAGGGATAAGGATATGGATAAGGGTCAGGGTTAAGGGATAAGGATAAGGGTCAGGGTTAAGGGTAAGGGTCAGGGTTAAGGGATAAGGATAAGGGTCAGGGTTAAGGGATAAGGGTAAGGGTCAGGGTTAAGGGATAAGGATATGGATAAGGGTCAGGGTTAAGGGATAAGGATAAGGGTCAGGGTTAAGGGTAAGGGTCAGGGTTAAGGGATAAGGATAAGGGTCAGGGTTAAGGGATAAGGATAAGCGTCAGGGTTAAGGGATAAGGGTAAGGGTCTGGGTTAAGGGATAAGAGTAAGGAGTAAGTGTCTGCATTAGGGGATAGTGGTAAGGGTTGGGGTAGGAGATAGGGGTTGGGTATAAGAGAAAGAGGTATGGGTTAGGGGATAAAGAGTAGTGATCAGAGTTTGGAGATAAGGGTAGAGGTTAAGGAATAAGTGTTAGGGTATAAGGGTAAAGGGTATAGGTTAGGGGATAAGGGTACAGGTTGTGGTTGGGAGATAATTATACAGGTAAGGGTCAGGATGAGGGTATAAAGGTAAATGGTATGGTCATGGAAAGGGGATAGGGGTAAGAGTAAGGATTATGATTAGGGTATTATGATTAGGGTAGGGTAAGGGTAAGGGAGCACTCACTCATTTCAGTAAAATTAAAACAATATACGTATAGACACCACATTGCTTCATTCACCTCGTAGCGTGCATTGAGCTGAGCATAATCCTTCAGCTTGTCCTTGTCCAGCCTTGTAGGAACCTCCATGATGTCATGTATCTGCAGCTTGATGATTTTGGCTAGGGATGTGAACATGCTTTCAGGAATGATCTGCAAAACCTGAAGATATGAAACAAAATAGTTTGAGCTAACAAGTTAATATTGCTAGCAATAAATTTACATTTACAGCATTTAGCAGACGCCCTTATCCAGAGCGACTTACATTATCTCTTTTTTTGATACAACTGAGCAATTGAGGGTTAAGGGTCTTGCTCAGGAGCCCAACAGTGGCAGCTTGGTGGACCTGGGATCAAACTTACAACCTTCCGATTGGTAGCCCAACACCTTAACCACTAGGCTACCACATGCCCCAATGAAATAAATGAAAGCTGGCATTACCATTAACAGAGTAGAGGGCTAGAAATTGGAAATAACTAACAGCTGGAGGTACCTTTCTGACGTAGGCCACCAGCTCTCCGGAGTAGAACTGTGACACGCTGAGCAGATCAGAACTGTTGGCCTGATTGATGCGCATTAGGGGAAGATCCAGAGCTGAGGCCAGCTGTTTAAAGCAGATATTGTGAAGCTCAATTTAGACTTGTATTATTTATTATTATTAGTCAAGCATAACTTTCAACATTTTTGGAAGCCGTACCTTCAGAAATGTTGCTCGCAGCTTGGTGACCATGGACGGGCTGGCTCGAATACTCTCCTGCATGATGGAGGTGAAACTGAAACCATAAAAAATGTTTAGTGAAAATTTATTATGTCCTTATGTTACTGGAAAAGCCGGGAAATTATTGTTTTGACCTAAAATTGCTGACCTCACCTTTAACTCAGCTACACAAACACAACATCGATATCTGCTGTTCATCTCACTCTTCAATCCAAACTGTATACGTATATGTATATGACACTTAAAGGTGTTGTCCTTGCCAGCTCTTTTCAGTTCAGAGACGACAAGACAACTGTAGCGCAAAGCTTTTGTACACGTTGCTTTGTTTCCTTCCTTCTGTGTGTTTGCTGTCAATCTGAAAATTAACAGCGGCCCTAAAACTCCTGTGTAACTCCTGTGTAACTACGTAGATCTGTTTTCTATCTGTGTAGCTTTCACTGCGAGAACAGAAGTTACCTGTCTATAAGTTGCCAGGCATATGACAAATCCCCCACGATCTGCATGGTGATCAGTACTTCCTCTTTAATGTTGATTGTGCGAATCATTTGGTGCAGGAACTTACGTGTGTCAGCCAAGAACTGACACACCTGCAGGTTAGACTCAAGCTGGTGGAACTCTTGTACCTGAGCACAAGACAACAGAAGAAGAGCTTATAACAGAGCTTATTAGCATCATGTCACATGGTCTGTTTATTTCATAATGTAATGATAAGAAAGTGTAGAGTTTTGCCTTTGAGTTATTGTAATAATTGTAATTAATTGTGTTAATGATCAACAGTAGAGTAGAATATTAAAGTTTTTATGTAGTCTAGACGTTTCTGTACAAACAGATGAATAAGACAATGTGACTTAAATAAATAAATAAATGCAACTGTGTGTCCTATCAAGCTTTATTCCTTCAGTATCATGTAGAAATGAATGAAGAAGAAACCAGCACATACTTCAACCAGAGCCTGAATAAGCTGCACCGTCTTCCTCCCGGCCGCTGTGGAGTCTTCGTAGTTCAGGGACTCGATCTGTTTCGATATCTCTCTGAACCAGGCCTGCAGGTTTTCTGCGGAAGCAACAGCAGGACATAAAGAGGATTTAACTTAGAACATGTGGTATACAATTCTTTACCACTGCACTGTTGAATTCGTGATTCCGATCGGAAGTGTTAGATCATTTTCTATAACAGCAGCTCTGAAAGTAGTTCCGGCTGCATGACTAATCACAGGTTTAGATTAATACGCTAAAGGTTTCAAAAACGTGCCCGTTTCTATAGCGACAGCTCATTCACATGGAATTTGCTAGAGTAATACAACATTGAGTAATTGCAATATTAGTGTAATTGTTGATATGGTGAAAGTTTCTGTCAGGAAATTTTGGTGTTTATGGTGTCAGGGATACGGAAATGTTTTCCAGGAAAATCTTAAGCAACTTCTGAGTGACAGCAGTGGCGCCCCCAGCAGGAGGCCACAGCAAATCTTGGGGTGGCACCAAAAAACAAAACAAAAAAAAAAAAGTGTAGTGTGTGTTATACTGTGTGCTTCTATTTATCTATCTATCTATCTATTTATTTATTTATTTATGTCACGACTAAGTGCTAGTTAGATTCTACAGACGACACTGATGGTATTATTAATAAATGGAGAACAAAATATGAGTGGCTTTAAGCTCATTTCTTCTTAACAATTAAATCAACAATTTTTTTTTTCAATTTATGGAAAATGCTGCTGATGTATTTAAAAACTCCCAAAAAAATTATTGTGTGCTCTGGTTTAAAAAGCATCAAACCGAACCGTTTTTCTCCACCCTGGTGAGAGGCTTGACCCCTGAAAACACCTCGGCAAGTTCCATCATCCTCTCCGATCCCTCTTTCTTATAGCTCTCCCATTTCAGCTGTTTTTCTGCCAACATCTGCTTGAACATCTGGATAATACAAAAACAGCATGGCGAAACAGATGTTGCTGAATTAAGATAAGACAAGATAAGACAAGATGAGATCAGATAAGATATTCCTTTATTAAACATCGATAGACTTATTTCTGGTAAATCAGTGTATTATTTTGAAGCTTGATGAGCAAACGAGTGACCTTTTTTATGTCAGTTAAACAGTGAATAAATAGTGATGGGAAAGTGTGAGATAAAATTGCAAGATGGAAAAAAAAAAAAACCTCAAAAAACTCACTTCTTTGAGTATGAACTCAAACTGTGCCGTGTCCAGGAGCAGCTGAAATAAGATCTTGGATTTGTATTTGGAGTCACTGATCGCTTGGTCTTTGATCTGACGCAGTCTTTTGTTGTTCGGATCATAAACTGTGAGACATAAGACGAAGATTACGATCTATAAAAATGACCAATGACAAAGTGTGAATTAAAACTATGTTGTAAGGGGAAGCGAGGTGATATGGAGAAAGACGTAAAGGTAGATGGAATAAAATAAAAGAGAATAAGTGAAAAGAAAGAGAAAAAAAAATCCAAAAAGGAATCAAACATCAAATTCTTCATCAGTATTTTCCAGTGAATCAAATAATGCGATTTCTCAGATGTTCACTATTTGAATCACAAATATATATGCTGTATCAATCTGTGGTAATTAAACTCTTATAATAAAGTAAATATTTATTATTCATCCGAATCATTCCTTCATTCAAAAGCTTCATATGAAATAAAGAGTCGTGGCTCAAACCTGACTCTGCAGTGTGCAGCATCAGCCAGCGGATGGCGACGTTGCAGTCACGCAGACAGTTGAGCAGTTTGGGGATGTTGTCCAGGACGATCTCCTCTCTCAGGAAGCCTTCCTTCAGCAGCTGCTGCACCTGCGGCCGCAGATTGTCCACGCTGGTGGCGTAGCGAGAAGCCTGCAAATACGTCCTCACAGTTTGAGGTGACTTTCACCACTTCATTCATCCAGCAACATCTCCGTTTCTATTATACGAGAGCCTCATGCAAGCTTTATCAGACAGTGATGTGTATGCACGTGTGAAAACAACTAAAATTAGCCTCCTAAATTTAGCTCTCTTTAAAATAAATTCCAGTAAATTAACTTCCAGTTAATTTATTCAAGCTATTATTATTATTATTATTATTATTATTATTATTATTATCATATTATTAATAAAAATAGAGTTAATCTATTATTATAAATAATTAATATTAGTTACTACTATTTATTAGCACTATAAAATGACTATTTATTATTTAATTAATTATTTTTAGTAGTATCATTATTATTATTATTATTAATATATATTCAAATGAACCTCTCAGAGGAAAAGAAACATTTGATTCATAATCATTTAAATATAAAAAAAAGTCCTAATATTATATATATATATACTTTTTACAGATAAACAAAAGTTTGAATTCATATATGCATATAAATAGAACGAAATAAAAATATTCTGTAAATATAAAAAGAATATCTTTAGGAACATAAATCAAATTGAATTATTTTTGTGAATGAGTTTATTAGAGCACAACGTTTAGATAAGGAAAAATAAACTATACACCAGTCTGAGTAAAAACTAAAGAACATTAAGATATTTGCATTTATATTTTTGTTTACTTGCACAGGCATATTGTGTGAAATGTAATACTTAAAGAGTTAAAAAACCCAGCACAACTAAACACATACAGACTAGGATTTCTCTAATAACACATATATCCTGTATATTCTGTGCAGTTGTGTGTGTGTGTGTGTGTGTGAGTGTGTGTGTGTGTGTGTGTGTGTGTGTGTGGGACTAAAGCATCTAGCTGATGTTGTGTGTATACACACCTGTTCCCTGATGTTTGCTGCATCCAGGGTGTAGTTAAGTGCCGTCTTGGCCGCTTTATAAGGCTCCCACGCCTCCACCAGGTTCACTGTGATGCCCATGTATATACTGATCACCTGATCATTCGACATGAGAACACGCAAGCAAATCATTCACAGGTGATACAAATGTGTTGCAGGTGTCTGTAACGTCACATGTCGGCATGTCAACTGAAATGACATGAAATATTATAACAAGCGTGCAAGGATTCAATTAATGTTCTAAATGTCTGATTTACACTCAGGTGTCTCCATATTCATACTTTCCTTCTTCCCAACCTTCATTCATTCATCTTAGTCTTTCATCCTTTCTTCCTTTCCCCTTCCATGCTTCCTTATTTCCTTCCTTTCCCTTTTAATGCTTCCTTCCTTCCTTCCTTCCTTTCCCCTTCCTTCCTTCCTTCCTACCTACTAAAAAAACAAAACGGTTTCCTCATTTTTTCCTCATATTTGAAATAACAGCACATTTACATATATACACAAAATATTTCCATTCACCTATCCATTTTCTGTGCCTGAGTGCTGTGGAGGACGTACCGACATCATCACAATCACACAAACTCACAACCACACAAACACTACGGAAAATCAGCCAATGAAACACGGCTTTGGACTGGAGGAGGAAACTGGAGCACGCTGAGGAAACCCCAGAAACATGACGAGAACATGCAAACACAGAACGAAGACGGGAAATGAACTAAACGGGGCGAACTTTAAGCTCTGACCACTAATCCACCGCAACAATATCTTTACAATGCAACCGATACTACGGTTAATAGCGGTTGTCAGTTAGTCTATTTGTTGTCATGGCAACACGCAACACTCTATCCATCTGTGGCTCCTTTGGGAACTATTTTCGCTGTCAGTGAAAAAGCCGTTTACAAAAATATTTAACTGAATTTTGTTTGACGTGTCAGTTGCACGATATTATTTTATTGTTTATAGAAAAACAATATATATTAGCAATTGTGCTGTTGTACTGAATGCTCTTGTTTGTCTGCTCATTTTTAACGCTCGCACTCTTACGATAGAAACACATTAAAATTAGAAGTCCGCTCTGTGTCAATAGGTTGTCCTGCTGTATCACTGCTCACCCAGTTATCAGGGAAGTATTTGTCCACGATCTCTCTCATCTTGGCCTGCTGTGTGTGTAAGATGGAGGGACAGAAGTACAGACAGACGTACAGCATGGCTGCTTGCGTGGCCAGCGCAGTGCTGCGGTGCTCCGGCAGTGGATAAGCAGAAACCTGAAAAGCATCAGCAAAGGAATCATGTAGAAATGTAGAAAACACATGGATAATACACAAGTGTTATAGAGAGAGCTCTTCAACTGCTACAAACAAACAAACAAATAAACAAACAAACAAATAAATACATTTTAAAAAAGCCCATTCCCTCTCTAAATAAGAAAAAACAGAGATAAAATCCCTAAAATTCCTCTGATTTAACTTATTTAACCATAATTATTATAAAGAATTAATTTGTTTCTTCAGCTTCTTCTTCTTATTACTATTATTATTAATACATAATAATATATGTATAATATAATCATATTAATATAATAATATAAATATAATTGTAATAAATTAATGATAAAAAAGCAAAAAAAAAACCTATAAAGATTAAAAAAGCAAAGAAAAAGAGCTAAAAAATATTTTAAACAAAACCCACTTTTAAAAAAAAAAATCGCACAAAACATACAAACCCTCACAAAGAAACAAACAATCTTCTTTTAAAATACAAAACCACAAAAAATATGTTTATTAAGGGGGGGGCAGAGAAACGCAGAGAGAGAGAGAGAGAGAGAGAGAGAGAGAGAGAGAGAGAGAGAGAGAGAGAGAGACAGAGAGAGACAGAAAAAGAGACAGAGACAGAGAGAGAAACCCCCAACTCCACACACACACACACACACACACAGAGGACTAAGATGGTGTGAGTTTAAATGATATGCAAGGTGAAAGTGTGTCGTGCCTGGTTGTAGATGTCGTCGGAGCGCAAGCGACCTATGATCATGCTGATGAAGGAAGAGCTGATGGGGACTCTCTGGAAGTAGCTCTCGGGGTAGTTAATGGGCCGTTTAGCCCCGGGGTTACTGGAGTAGCCGGTGCTTCTTAAAAGTTTACAGATATCATCCATATTTGAGTCTGCTGATGATCGAGCAGCACTGTGTGGGAAAAAAACAACAACAGACACGACGAGTTTTATAGATTTCATGCCAACAAAGCCTAGAAATAAAGTTTCAGGTCAGACCTAATGTCACTAATGTAACATGGAGAGATGAGCGAACATCCAATTATTTACTATCTAATCGTGAGAAACGAGTCAGCTGACAGGTCTTTTCCATCCTTACCTGTATCTATAATAGGACACCAGCATCCTCTCTCGCACCTCTCCTTCTATTTTCTGATCGATAACTAACAGCATGACGCCGTACAGATACAGAGCTTCACACTGAACAGGAGGAAACGACAGTAAGACGCCTTTTTAATACATACACCTCATTTTAATAAGACTTTCATTTTAAATACCAAAAGTTGCTTTCCATCTTCATTGAGCAGGACTGTTTCCAGGGTCTGCTGAATGTAGACGCCTTCATTGAGGTCATCCAGGTATCTATGTAAAATGCAACATAAAATGATTATTAATCTTATTCAGAAAGCTTTTTGGTTCCTGAGCCCACTGTAGATTCCTCATGTTCCTGTTCATGGAGGATATGAGTAGGACCTGACATGGTCTTCTGTACTTGTAGTCTTGTTGTGATTTCTGAGATGCTTTTCTGCTCACCGTGGTTTGTACAGAGTGATGATTTGAGTTACAGTGACGTTCCTAACATCTTGTTCCTTCTCCTCTGATCTTTCTCATCAGTGAGGTGTTTCTACCCACAGAACTGCTGCTGCTCACTGAACGTTTTGGTGCACCGTTCTGTGTAAACTCTTGAGACTGCTTTGCATAAAATTCAGCAATTTCTGAAATACTCAAACCAGCCTGTCCTTCACCAATAACCATGTCACAGTTAAAGTCAGAGAGATCACACTTTTTACCCGTTCTGGTGTTTGACGTAAACATTAGATGAAGCTAGTGACATGTATCTACGTGATTATTGGCTGATCCTTGGCATGAATGTGCAGGTTTACAGGTGTTCCTAATAAATTGACAGATAAGCACTTCTCATAATTCGGTTTTCTCACCTTATTAAGTCCACAACGTATTTATGGACACTTTCGAAAGCCAGATAAAAGCGAGTTAATATTTCAATGTTGTTTTCCCGGAACTCCTCGTCCAGGTCCTGAAGTTCTGGCTTGGCCTCAAGCTTGCTCTCATAGTACTCTGGACCCTGACGTTTCACACACGAGCATTAAAACACGTCAAAACAGCTTTGCATTTCTTTCTGCAGTATTTTTAGTGATTAACTAAAAAGAGGCAACCTTGAAGTAGCTGAAGTCGCAGATGATGTCTCCATATTTCTGCTGGTCACTTTTGTCTCTGAGTTTGAAGACAATGGGGATGAAGTCGGAGAGGCGCAGCAGCTCAGCGATGATGGCGTTTCCCCGGGACACGATCCTGAGGATGGCCTGGCCGCACAGGTTATTCTCGGCAAGGAAGTCCATCGTGGCGGCAACAGACCCTAGGAAAACATGCAACAGGCTCGACTTAGATTAAACTAGCTACCTTTGTTTTCATAAATTTTACTACTACTACTACTACTAAGAAAAATAAGAAGAAGAAGAAAAAGAAAAGGAGGAGAATGTGAGGAATAGAAGAAAATTGTGAGATGATGATGATGATGATTGCGGTGGTGGCGGCGATGAGAAAGAACCCGTAGAAACAAGTGTTAAAATAGAAGAAGAAGAAGAAGAAGAAGAAGAAGAAGAAGAAGAAGAGAATGTGAGGAATAGAAGAACTTTGTAAGATGATGATGATGATGATGATGATTGTGGTGGCCTTGAGAAAGAACCTGTAGAAAGAAGTGTTAAACTAGAAGAAGAAGAAGAAGAAGAAGAAGAAGAAGTGTTCGAATAAGTGTTAAAATAGAAGAAGAAGAAGAAGAAGAAGAAGAAGAAGAAGAAGAAGAAGAAGAAGAATGTGAGGAATAGAAGAACATTGTGAGATGATGACGATGATGATGGTAGCCTTGAGAAAGAACCTGTAGAAAGAAGTGTTAAAATAGAAGATAATGAAGAAGAACATTTATACAATCAGTTTAACCTTTTATTATTATTATTATTATTAGTGTTAATAACACTGTGTCTGTCACTAAACCCGGACTAAACACCAGTTTACTAAAACTAACCCCACTTGATTCTGATTCACAGGCAATCAGCAAAACCCGACAGTATATAACAGACTAACTGTAGTGATATCTGTGGTGTTTAATCCGAGGTTTGTATTAAAATGTTTAAATGGATCAGCAGCTTTGCAGCTCCACAACTCACCCTGTGTTCCTCTTCCCACTGACTGTCATGTGATAACACTTCCGTCACTGAAAAAAGGAAAAAAAAAAAAAAACACTCACCAAAATAAAAGTCTTCAAGATTTTTTATTTATGCCTTGATTTTGGCCTTGTGAGACAAGACATTGTGTACAAAACAAATCTTCCTTGCTGGCACGACATAATGATGGTGGTTTTTGGAGAGAGAAAATTTTAAGAGACATCATTTTAACTAAATTTAATTTGCATTGGCTAATGCACACAAATATGTTACTCATCTCATCTAAATAAACAAATTTCCCTCAAGTTAAAGTTTATTAAAAAAAAAATTATGTCAGTAAAAACAAGAAAAAACGATCTACCTCAAGTGACACCTGATAGTGCGTTTTTAGCAAGTAATGATTGAAAACATTAGCCAAAGCTAACTAGCAGAAATGTTATTTCTGATTATGTGATAAATAAGCACCGTTTATACCAAGGTAGTAAGATAATATTAGCTAAGTGCTAACTAACTAACAATAGTTTTGTTTCTAATTTCAAGCATGACAACTCACTATACAAACTAGCAGAATGCTAAAAGCTAGCTACCAATCACGGTGTCTTGTAAACAAACTAATTTGCAAATCTCTAATAGTTTGTTGATTGCAATTAATTTATTTATTTATTTATTAAACAATTTTCCAGGTTTTTAAAAGGAAATGAAATTGCAGTGAGATTGCAACTGCATGACAAGTTAGATATTATTATTCCTTACATGTGGGCAATAATCCTGATGTACTATAATGACAATTACAGAACACTAATATTGTATTTCCCTTAAACTTTCATTAACATTTTAAAGGTTATAGAGTGTCTACTTTGAAAGGGAAAGGTAAAATATGACTTGCATTAGAGACACGGTTTCAACGCAAAAGAAAAATTAGGCCAAATGATTTACTTTCACATAAAATAATCATACATTTCAAAGTACTTTTGAGAATCACCCCTATAAACCCATCATATGACCGTTCAGGGAAGACTAAAGGATGAAGGCCTTCTTCTGAGACACACAAATCCCACAATCTGTATCTTTTCCAAAGTTTTCTACACAAGAGCCCTGAAACATAAAAGCAGTTCAAAATAACACACACATGTTGGTTTTCATCTAAATTTATTGTTGTCCTCAAACAAGTAGAAAATATATCTTTTGTCTAAATCAAGCCACAGCCTATTAAAACAGTTTTAAATTAAAAGCATTGCACAAGGCGTATGGCTCTGGAAAATAAAGCTTCTGCCACCGATTCAATTTTAAGGCTCGGTATGATTTCACAAGTTTCCTCCATGATGGTGCCCGACCGTATTTCTGGACCTAAATGAGCTTTACTGAGCCTTACAGTGATTTTAAGTTGATCTTGTGTAAATGTACTGCTGTTAACATGACTAGTGACAGATGTAAGGAGGCAGTAGTTCACAGAATACATTCCGGGAAAAAGAAAAACAAAAAGTATATGCATCATTTTAAAATCTAGATGAAATTTTTTTTTGTTTGTTTTGTTTTTATGGATATGCTGCAGAAAGGTGTGTGAATTTTCAGACAATACTCATCATGTATCTCCTGTCTACAATACTCTACAAGTGCAGAATCACATGGAGGACACCAGGCAAAAAAAATAAAAAAAGTTCACCGACGAGAGAACAATTCAAGTGGAGTTTTAGGCAAAGCTCTGCCTAAGGAAAAAAAAAATCACTAACAATTCAGCGCACACAAAAAAGGGTCACCGTACGAGCACTCCACTTGGGCCACGGAGGGATTTGTCATCATCATCATAAATACAAACTTATAAAATTGCTTAAAACGACTTAGAAAATGCAACCATAAAATGTATGTACAAAATGAGCTTTTTTTCTTCTTCTCATCCTCCTTAACAGCTGCAGCATGCAATATTACAAGAGGGGACAATTGAAAAAACATCCAGGGTATAGAAATCATTCATTCCTTTTCATAGAAAATTAAACTAATGAAAAATATTAGTTATTAAAAAGTGGGGCCATTATCTATACAACAGATGCCTTAAGATTTCACATGGGAAGTGAACTTCCTGTCCTTATTAACCCTCATGTTCTGTTCGATGTAGCAAGGAATTCTGAGGTTATATAGCAAAACAATTCATTTTTTACAAAAGGGATGCATCATAGTATATACTTAATATTAAAAATATACCCAAATTTTATGCATATGAACACTTACAACCCTTCTGTGTGTTCAGGCAAAAGATGAAGGAACCAGAAGAGTGACTTAAAAAAAATAATCAATTTTTTCAAGAAAAAAAAACCCCAAAACTAATATTTAACACTAAGAAATTTTGTACTTCCCTGGCTAAATAGACCTGAACATGTAATATAAATGTATAAAAAAAAAACACTTTTCATTAGAGAATCTCACATACTGTAAGAGAGACATCAGCTCAGCTTTTTACCATAGAATGTTTAAACAAGTTGAACAGAACATAAGGGTTAAGCTTCAGGTACACATGGGAAATACAAATGACAAATTGTTAAGACTCTGCAAACCACAAATAAAATCGAAACGGGGCTTTAAAAGAGTCCAGGTGAAGCAGTGCAAGAGGGGAACAAAAAACAGTCCCACTCCTTTGTACAGGCACTGATAATAGTCCACTAACAGTCTTCTGCAGCTGTGCTCCATCATTTCAGACTCCCAAGGAGAAACTCCAAATCCTGGGAAAGTCGACTCACATGACTCCAGAGCAGCCTTCTGTTCATCAGAGCTACAGATCTTCACTGGATGTGCTGTATTCGTTTACATATTACACTCAGTAGATTTAGAAAGTAAAGTTGAATATGATTGCCCTACTATTACTGTAGAATAAACTCCAACAGATTTCATACAAGACATATTTTCATACTTAAAACCATTGGATGGCTTAAGAGGCAGGGTTTTTTAAAAACACTAACAAAAAGTGCCCAGGTTTTTTTTTTTGTGCATGTCTCTTGCTCTCTCAGCCTATCTCTCAAGAAATACTCATATTTTCATGATTGACTATTTCCTTTCACAAAACAGGGAACCGTAACATTCAGCAAAAGTAACTTTGGCACCATAGATCCTCCTTGTGGCAAAGGGAGGAATGTTTTCTTTAAAAAAAATCTGCCCATAACCTGAAATAAAAATGTTATCCTTTTTACAGTCTTTTTTTTTATTATAGTCAAATTGCACATTTGAAGGTACAGACTAGCTGGGCCAGGATTCTTCATTTTGTGTGCAAGACTGTTCGTAGATAAACGCAGCTGAGGGATATCTTGAATTCGACAGAACCAGTCTTCAATTTGTGTCTGCAAATTTCAAAAAAACAAACACTAACAGTAAGCTTGAATAGGAAAGTGAGCAATGTAAAAGCGGCACAAGCAGAATTAGTCAATGTGTTGTAACTGGATCCTCAGTTACTCTTTTTTTTTCACAAACCTTGATTATTTCCGAAGGTAAAGCAGCTGATGAATCAGTGTTCCTCAGACCCTGACAAGGTTTTTCGAACACTTTGTGGGGGCTCCCAGGAATCACTATCATCAGTATCCTCATCATCATCATCATCGCAATCATCCTCACCGGGAGCTGAGGGCCCTTGCTCTTCAACTGCCATCTCATTCTCCCCCTCAGACTCCTCTTCTTCTTGCTCGTTACCAGTATTATCTTCAAAAGGATCTGCGCCCATGTCTACCTTCCTACCAACCTCTGCGAACCACTCCCTGACCTGCTCATAACTCATGTTCGATTTGGCTACCAGCTCATCCAAATCTTGCTCATTTAAAAACTTGTGCTTCAAGTAGTATTCCTTAAGAAACTCTTTCCCGGTCTTGAACTTTATGGGTGGGGACTTCTCAGAACCTGTGGATTTTCTGGCTCTCCTGCTGCGAGACCTTCCCCAGCCACGGTTCCTAATCCGCCGTTTCCTGGTCTTGTTGCCATTCAGACCCTCTAAGTTGCCACTCTGGTAATAAAAGTACCACTTCAGGTTCCCATTCTTCCAGGCATATCTGGTATCCCCAAACCAATTAACGATGTAAGATCGGGGTAGCCCACTTTCCTCAGCTAGTTGGTCGTATTCCTCGGCAGATGGCCACTGAGTGCGTACAAAGGCACTCTTGAGGACATGTAGCTGCTCTGGAGTTTTCTTTGTGATCTTTTCCTTGGACAATTTTTTTCCTCCATTTGGACTCTGGTTACCTTTACTCTGGGTGGGCTTACCATCCATCTCATCCGTCTTTTGTTCAGATGACTCTGTGACAGGAGTTTTCCTCTTCTCTGTGAACCACGCATCAATCTCCCGCCTGGTGAGCTTTGTTTCGGCTCTCAGTCGACTCAGTTCTTCATCTGTTGGGGTGTCGCATTTTTGATAGCTCTCTTCTAGAATCACCAACTGCTCTGGGGTCTTCTCCTTAAACTTTTGCAGAGTGAAGTCTGGAAATGGGTTCCAGGTCTTGCGGGTCTCCTTCTCTTTGACAGGTGACGGCGTTGGTGACTGAGGGGTCTCGTCACTAGAGTCGATAACAATGGTGGCACTGCTGTTGTTGGTCCGTGAGCTTTCATGGGGTATGCTGAAGTGGTTGTTTTTAGAATTTCGCTGGTTATAACGGGTATCGCTGAACCACTTCTTGATCTCGCCTTTGGTGAGGTTGGTCAGCTTCATCAGCCTGGCGATTTCGGCATCACTGGCAAAGTGGTTTTTCATGTAGCTGGCTTTCAGCTCAGCCAGCTGCTCCTTAGACTTCTTTGGGCGCAGACCAAAGTGATCGGCGCTGAGAGCAGAGCTCTCCTGAGGAGTCAGTGATGGTGGCTGGACAGTTGTGGCTCTTTTTGTTTCGCTAACAGCAGAGCTGGTCTGACAAGCTGTGATCTTAGATGCCTGGCTCTGACTGGGCATTCCTGCAACAGTTAGTGTTATAGGGGTGGTGCCTGGTAAGCTATTTGCAGTCCCAACCTGTGTCAGAACCAGGCCTGGCTGCCCCACTATTTGGCAAGTCTGAAGGATCGATTGGAGACCATTGGTAGCGGAGAGATGGTGAGCCGGAATGACTGTTATGGTCTGTGGCACCGTGTGGACTGTGCCATTAAACTGTTTTCTTCGAGCCTCTTCAACTTCCTCTGGCGTCCAGCTGACACCATGCTTCAAACGCTGAGCAGAGAACCAGATCTTTATCTGCTCCTCTGAGAACTTGGTCTGGGTTGAAAGGCCCATAATCTCAGGCACAGACGGATAAGGGAATTTCTTGTATGTGTTCACCAGAAGTGCATTTGTGTCCATGGCTGTGTTGTAGGTTGGAATGCTGCTCACTGGAATCAGGAGCTGAGTCTGAGCACTCTGCTGGGCCTGCAAGGCTGACAGAACCTGGGCTAGGCCGGCAGGAAGTACTGTTGCAGGGTTCACAATTGGCTTCTTTTGCTCAGCAGGAGATGGATTGGGAATGCCAACAAACACATTAGGTTTCGTGGAATCACCAAGAATCGAGGTGGTCATATCTGCCGTAATAGAGGGTGCTTCCATTGACTCCGGATCCCCTTCGCTTTCGATTAACGATTCAGCCTCTTCTGCTCCTTTCAAAGACACTGCGATTCTTTTGGGCTCAGGCTTCTTTTTCATAATAGGAGTTTTGCTGAGAGAAATCCCAGCGATAGAAGGATCTTCAATGTCCTCCGACTCAGCCTGAATGTTTCCTTCAGCAATCATATCTGTGACCGATTGCTCTACAGCAGTTTGACTTGGGCGTTTTCCTGTAGCATGGCTTACGCTGTCTTCAAGCTCTGAGAATAGGGAAAGAAAACAATGTCAGCCTTTGCATAAAGACTACAAAATAAACTCTGCACCAGTATTATTAAGTAAAATAAATAAAATTGTTTTCTAAACTAAATTCAGCTGCCATTGATTCAGGTACATCTACCACAGACGTGCATGTAGGTTATATTAATAACAGAAGCCAGTATGCTGCAATGCACATTTCAGCCTCTCAAACAATAAAAAGGGACCTGACCAGGTGTAGAATTGCCAGAAAAACAGCATGCCGGTAGACAATTAACACACAGTTAATGTACAAAATTATCTATTCTGAGAATAGGCCATCGCCCAAATAATATCTGGTCAGTAGTTACTATTGTGGTCATTTTCCATTGATTCAATAGTTGATGGCCTTCAAAGTGAGATAGATATGACATATGTATATGATATGATAGATATGTACCTCTGAATAAATTACAAGTGCATAGTGATAGATATTTTAAACCTTTTAAAAGGTTCAAGTTTTTTTTCTTCAAGATACCAACCCTTACCTCCTTCACTGTCCAAGGGAATCAGTACGCCATCTGTAGGGCCTTCGACAGAGTTTTCAACTCCTTCTTCCCCTGCAAGGTTCTCCATATCCACATCCTGCTCCATTACATCAGATGGAAGCACCATGCAGGGGGTGGTGGACTTCCTTCGGCTCGACATTGTGTCTGTAGCACCAGAGCGGCTTTGAGATGGCAAAGACTGTCTGAAGTGGCAAGAAATTCACATGCTAAAAGTTTGCCCCACTCCAATCTGCTTAAAAAAAAAGAAAAAAGAAAAATCAGATAAAGATCACATTTTAATTACAATTTTTTTGGTTAGCTACTGAAAGAAAAAAAAATCCAACTTAAATGGTTTGCAGAGTTATCTTTATAATTAACATCTTCAATCTTGTACAAACTAGTTGAAGTGTTGACTTTTTAGTTTAGACATGGTCTACAGTTTTCTACATTACAAACAAAGCCATACGACAATCTGATGATAGTCCCATCAGAAGGATTTATCATTCAATTTTTCTCAACATAAAGAGAGTGATGCAGCAGTGCTTTAGTCCTTTAGTTTGTCTAGCTTCAACTTTTATGATCATGTCCAACAGCTGCTCCACTGACACAGGCGTCCCTCAAGGTTGTGTTCTCTCCCCACTGCTTTTCTCCTGTACACCAATGAGTGCACCTCTGATAATCCCTACGTCTAGCTTCTGAAGTTTGCGAACGACACTACAGTCATCAGCCTCATCAAAGACTGAGACGACTCTGCCTACAGACAGGAGGTTAAAGAGCTGGCTGTCTGGTTCAGTCACAACAACTTGGACCTCAATACGCTCAACAGTGGAGATGATTGTGGACTTCAGGAGAAACCCCCTGCACTCCCCCCACTCACATCATGGACAGCACTGTGGCTGCATTGAAGGCTTTCAAGTTCCTGGGCTCCACTATCTGCCAGGACTGGAACTGGGACACTCACATTGACAAGAACCAAGGATGTACTTTCTAAGCCAGTTGAAGTTTAACCTGCCACAGGAGCTGCTGAAACAGTTCTACTCATCTGTCACTGAGTCTGTTCTATGGATTTTTATAACTGTCTGGTTTGGCTCAGCAACTAAATCGGACATCAGAAGACTACAGAGAACGATTTGGACTGCCAAAAAGATTACTGGTGCTCCCCTTCCCACCACACAAGAACTGTATACATCCAGAGTGAGTAAAAGGGCTCAGAAAATGAACCAAATCAAGCCAACCCCTTTTACCATCTGGCTGGTGATACAGAGCCCCAAATACCAGCACAACCAGCCACAACAACAGTTTCTTCCCCCAGGCAATCAACCTCATTAACGGTTAAAATGTTCCCACCATTATGCAAAAACAGTGTGCAATAACCTTACATTTAATTCTATCCTAGTACATCCCTGCATCTCATTCTATTCTACCATATATAGCACAAGTGTACATACAATTTATTTTTTATTTTTAACATGTGTATTTTCTTGGTAATATCATTTAGCTGTCTCTGTGTACTGGAAGCATATGACACTAAAACACATTCCTTGTATGCGCAAGCATACTTGGCAATAAAGCTCTTCTGATTCTGATTATACCACCATCACTTTTGTTTGCAGGCACAAGCCACCTCAATGTCATAATTACAACTCAGGAAGTTTCTCAGGTATTCTGGCATTTTCAGGACAAAAAGCACCGATGGCCCCCGATATGAATACCATGCATGAAGCCGACGGGAAAATATCTGTTTTCAATTTGCATGTTAAACTGTTCAATAGTAAAACGAATAGAAACAAAAACTGAAAACAGGCAGAAGTAGAAACATAAACGGTTTTCACACGTCGTCGTAATCACTGTGTCTTTTACAACTTTTACACAAAAACGTCAGAGGAAAGCTTTAAGGCAACATCAGTGCAACTGTGTCATATAAATGCACTGCATTCTGGACCATACAGTTTAATTTTAACATCTTTACTATTTCTGTGCTGGATTTCTTAGTACTTTGATGCACATCACTGGGGAAATTTAGAGAAAATAAGCTCTCGCTCTTTTTGTTTTTAGAAGCAGCAAAATCTACAGACATTGAACTGGGGACATTGCCTCCCTGTGACATCAGCACAGGACACAACTTCACTTCTCAAAGGAATCACTAGACTTCACCGGACTCACTAAGCACATCACATATACTGAAATATATACATAAACAAAATGATTTCAGTGTTTCATTGTGGACTTTAATTTGAACCATGCTGTGAACAAGCAGGCAATGTTTTTGTTTTGTTTTGTACTTCCCATCGATTCCTCATAAATGCATCAGAATACATTTAGGTGAATGAAATAAAAATAAAGGAAAATAATTGTGTAAATATTATCATTATTTTTTTAAACAAAAAAACAAAACAAAAAATGCAGAAAGCAAAAGAGCGTTTGCTTTTTTCCCCTATTCGAAATAAACCTAAATAACCAGTCTGTATGTTTAGGGAATATTACAGGTCGTTACTTATTCCACTCCTTCACACAGCTGTGTATTATTAGCCGTTATAAGTGATGTATAAACGCTTGTAGACAAGTGGCTAAAACTTGGTTTTATATCTTGTGTTTTGAGAGTTAGTTAGCTTCTGGCTGTCAACCAAGACTGAACACGAGGATGCTAAACTGCTGTAAACTCACCAGGGAGAAACCGCTCACTGTTCAGCACAAGCCCAAGTGGTGTTTTTTTTTTCCTCGAATGCTAACAGCTAACCCGCTTCGCTTCACCGGTTCAGGCTGCAGTACTGAAGCTAAGCTAACCTATGCTAAGCTAACCTATGCTAAGCTAAGCTAACTAGCCGCTCCTCGGCTCCTCAGTTATTAGCTTGGCGATAGATGCAAGGCGACAGTTGATTTTTGTTCACACGCAGCCGTGCGTACAAACCCTGTACTAAAGCAAATCATTTGTTCATCAAACGCAGCGATAATTTGAGCCTCATTTTTAATGGCATTTTCTTTAATGAGAGGCGTCTCTGCTGTCAGTGTTACGTGTTTACGTCATCGACAGGCGACTCCCCACGGCGACTTCAAAAAAGGACATGAAACGTTCAAAGTTTTTTGCATATCAACGTGCGAACAGAAGGTAAAATACATGAAGTAACCTACTGGGGTTCGGTCATGCAAGGCACCGCGTCCAAACGGCGTCAGTCGGCTGCTGAAAACTTCCGAGGTTTACCCACGTAACCGACCAATGAGACCCATTGAGGTCACGTGACTCACTGGAAAGCAGCACACGGAATTTCCCCATCTCAGTAAACACGCTGTTTCATTTTTATTATTCAAGATGAGCTACATTTTAAAATAAATCTCATACAGAAGTTTTTCAAACAGTATCAGTTCAGTGACTCAATACCAAGTGCAAACCAGACAGGAACACACACATACACACACCCCCATACACACACATCAAAAGACACACACCCACATATACATCATATACATCATACACACACATCCACACTATATACATCACACACACACTATATACATCTCACACACACAATCATACACACACACAACTGAAAGAAGCAATATGTTGAAGAAAAGCACAGGACCAAAAAAAAATGCTGAGAAAATTTTTTAATAGATCAGGAATATATAAGAAACATACATAACTCAGGCTTTTAATCACTGTAGTAAAATATAATTTAGTACTATGCATGAATTAGTTTGTATTGTTTAGGTAAACTATGAAAACTCCACCTCCTTTGTCATCTCCTGTAAAGAAATTTAAAAATGATAATTAGCTTAGTTTTACAATTAGTTTCTGAAATTACTCATGTTGCTGTAATGAATATTAGCTCAGCTGTGATTCAGCAGTACAGCCATGTTCCATAGGTACAGAACAGCATGAAAAAGAGTATTAATAATTTCATACAACCATTCAAGAAATTACTCGAGTACCTGACATTTCAGATACAATATTGTCAAATATAATATCTCGAGCGAGTCGGTCTCCTTCGTTGTATTTAAGTATCCATTAATACCTGTATAAGTGCGGTCTTGTCATGATTTTTCCTGTGTCTGTAGATGCTCTGGCACAAACGGGCGTAAAGCTTCTCTAAACGGTCAACCTCGTAACCCTCAGTCTTCACTACCACCATCTGCAAAAGATTCTGAAACCAAAACGACGGGACACTTTGAACAGTTCGTTAACAAAATGCTGGAGAAAAAGAGAGATTAAACGCTTCTATCGATAATATTTCACTTTTCTAGAACAGTCCCCCCTGTGCTCTCTTTTATAGGATTAACTTTCAGTAAAATATTTATGGTTAATTAGCTGGAATAAATAAGAATCGTGTGTTTTTCAAATTCCTGGGATAGACCTTATTGAGGAGTATTTGTTTCTCTCTCATATCAATTATATTCCATGTGTATGCTTAGAGTCCACTAAATATTATTATTAGGGTTGGGAACCAAGAACCGTGAGTATTTTAACAGGAACCGGAATCGCGCGAAATTTTTAAGTTTCAGTTCCAAACGCGGTTCCGATGTGATGACGGGCAAAGCGCTGGGAGCGGTCACTTTAAATAGCCATGATTTACCTCATGAATATTAATTGTTTACAATGTTTACAGTCACGCAACCAAATTAACGCAGCTTACCACAGAAATCAGTCACTCGCGCTGCTGTGCTGAGGTACGCTTTGTGTTAAACATGTCTAAAATAAAGTCTAAAGTGTGGATTCATTTAGAAAGCTACAACAATGAAGCAAATCTACAATAAGCCAGGAAAGGTCTCGTCTTCTCCCAGAGAAAGCGGACATGTTAATTTTTCTTCAGAAAAATTGCTAACTAACTGTTTGGTAAGTTGTAATTCTGGATGTTAAATTTGATGTTGGATTTATTTAAATTGATATGAATTGAAATGCTCTGTTTAAAATATTTAAAGAGTGATTAATAAACAGAAATGGAATTGTTTAAGTATTGTGCATTATATTTTTCACATTTCTTTTATTATGGAATCAGAACCGGGAATCGTAAGGCAGAACTGGAACCGGAACCGAAAAATCTCTTTTGATACCCAACCCTAATTATTATATATTATTATTATTATAGTATTTGGTTTTGAATGAATGTACAAATTGATTACGCTGCCAGCTTGGAATGGCTTCAAGACAATATTCATAAGTCTATTCTTCATTACAACTATATTAGAAAGCCCTGCAGCACTTGTACCTGGACCATTAATAACGGTTCATACCTTTAGCTTGTTGTGATCCACAATGACTTGCTGGCTCTTCTGCTCCTGGGCCTTCATGGCAGTGTTGAAATCAAGCTGCTTCTGAGCCTGTAACTTTAAGCCTCTGGTCATATGCTTTATCCCTTTCTCTATACAAACAAAAACAAATATGACCGTCAACATTAGCCGTGTGACTGAGGTAAACAGTACAAAATCTTACTAATAGTGTACATTCTGCTCAATTATATTAATTCATTTGAATTGATGTCAGTCGCTGTTAAATCGCTGCCTCTGATCAGCCAGGAAGTTTATATGAAAGTCATATATACGTTTTGTATACCTTATTATATGTATTCATGTATAATACGTGATCATTTCTGTAGGAACTAATAAAGAGGCTTAAGGGATGAGCCACGTAAATAGTGCCACATTAAAACATAATGTGTATAATTATTAAACAGTTTTGCATTAGATATTTAATTCGGTTCTCTTGTGTAGGAGTCTCCGGTGTCAGGAGTCAGAGATGAGGCAAGATTTTAGTTTTAAGGCTTCAAAACTGGCCACTTTTCTGGTTTCTCAGTGACAAGCTGCATTGTTTTTATACCATCAAGAACATAGTCAGTCACTGTTAAAACAGCTGTTTGTAGCTGCTATAAAGAAAGCAAAAACATTGATACAATCAACTTATCTTAGTTCCACAACAATATGGATTAAATAAACTATAACAAAATTCCCCCAAGATATAACTTACCTACACCTGCATCTCCCTCTGCACCCCTTTTATCACCGGAGTGCTCCATTGGTTGGACCTCACCATTGTTTCTATTCTCTCCATCCAGTATTCCAGTAGTTTTTCCATTCTGGATCCCATCCACAGACGAATCGGTGCAATCTCCTTCGACGCTGCTGACCTGTCCATTGTGGCTGTGCACAGTTTCTGGGTTTTCGCTCCTGTCGATCTGTTCAGACTCATTTAGGTCCTGCTCTGCTGTTTTTCCCTCTTCTTCATCCTCATCGTCATCGTCTTCATCCGACTCGGCTACGTTCGTGTCTTTAGTGTGCAACGGTGTAGACTTCTTACGGCGCATTAGCCCATTGCTCCAAAGCCTCTTGCGCCTCCGTTTCCTCTGTGCAACTATAAAGATGCACACGTTTGTTATTTGAAGAGAAATGTATGTATTACACCATTCTACTTTTATAATATTTTACTATAAAGGAAATGAAACGGCATGCACTACTCCGGTGTCAACATCGACCAGCACAAGACAACATGACATGACTTGGGAGAGCTGAGAGCCCGTTTACCTGGTTGTTTTGGTGTGGTCACTGTTGCTGTAACAGGGGAATCTTTGGAAGGGCCACTTTCATTAGTCTTTGGCTCTGAAGATGCTTGGATTTTTGGCAGAACGTGGTAATATGAAGGTGTAAACCTGGACGATGTACAACCTGAAAATAAACATTATGCAAAAGTTGAGCAAGCAAAAAATATCCTCTAAAACTTTGTGTACAGGAAGAGTTTGCTGCGAGTCTTTGTAATTCTCAGTAATTCCCAGTCGGAGCTGTCGGGTTTCGACTGAATGCCATAATGTCAGTACAGATATGTACACATCTTAACATATGAGCGTAGTAGAACCAAAGACCTGTGAACAACTGTCTAATCTGACTTGACAGGGAAGTGCATGCATCGTAAAAGTGAAGCCTCCCCGACTCAGCGGTTTTAACTGACTCGACACACAGAGCCCCACTGACTAAAAGCTCACTATACAAATCTGCATGACGACAACATGCTGACAGATTAAAACAGCTGGTTTGCCACCGTTTGCGGTTTTCTAATCGTCGTGCGACAGTTGAGCTTTGAAATCGGACGACTGTGTCTGATTCACAAATAGCACTACGGAATAAAATTAAAAAGCACAAAACTGCAGCAAAAAGTCGGCATCATACTTACCTTAATGCACGAGCTAATAGGCGAGATCAAGTTTTGTTTTTCTGTCTCTTTCACCAACAATTTAGTAACCATGCTGACAATTTAGTAACCATGCTGTCAGCCACAGATTTCTATTCTCCTAACACCTCTGTAATACTTGCGAAACCTCAATAACAATGGCAGATTACAGATAGGGTTGTATCCCAAACCACATACTGCACTACTGAAGAAGTATTCACCTTTAGAGACTTTACTATTAAGGCATTCTCTTTAGTGCACGACGACAAGATACAGAAAGATCAGTGACCGTAATAAATAAACAAGAACCTCGTCTCAGACGGGACTCCTTGATCTCAACACAGATCTTTTCAAAGTTTTCATCTAATTCATCTTTGATGATGGCATGAACAGTGTCCTTGAGTGCGCAGGCACGATGTCTGATCAAGCGATCTGAAACGAAAAGCAGACCAAACCAAACCACTTAGTAACAATGAATAATATATTTCTTGCAAGTAACCTTTATTTACTGCCATTCTTTCATTTAAATTCTACTTCACCTGAGGGATCTTTGTCTGGATTATACTCTAAAGCATTCTTCCAAATCAGGTCCACATCGTGAAGATAGTCTTTAACAGTGTGATATTTATGCAGATCGATTCTGGAGAGTAACGTGGAGAGGTCCATGGGCTGCTTAATGACTGTAGTGTAATCGGGAACCTGGAGATTCCAAGGAGCAAAGAGGACCGGATTTGAATATGATCATCTAGATAAAATACTTCAACACAGTGATTCGGTTTATTAAAAGTGATGACTCTGACCTCCTCGGTGTCCACTGGCTTTGTGAAAGCCTTGAAGCGCTTGTCCTGAGCGAGTCTGTTGGTGACATCACGTAGGAAGAGGCGGAGTTCCCTGAGTGTGTCTTCTTCCTGTTCCTCTAGTTTCTGCTGCTCTTGCTCAGAGAGCTGGCGTGGAGGAGGTGGAGGGGCCACTGGAAGAACTTCCAGAGCCTGAAGAACTGAGTGCAACATATTCACAATTAACTTGGAACTGATTTCAAATGCTTTTATCTCGCGAGTCCATATAACCACTGTTACTCTTCCACTATCCTGCATCATGTAATGCATTTTATCAAGAACGTGAGGATTTTCATTCCTGCAGCATGGATACAGAGAGCCTTGCAGAATCTCAAGTAGCACCGAGCTGTTTTGGTGACTAATAGTGGCTCAGGCCGTTACTAAGCTATATTAAGGTTATACATAAAGATGTAATAACAGACAGCTCATTTTAAAGTGGAAAAGAATGAAACAGTTCCAGATTATGTATTAACCATTAGTCATTGATTAAGGGGTACTGGAAGTGCATTAGTTTATTTAAATGAACCTATTAACTTTTAAACATTGTTCTTGATTAACTAACTTGACAACTCATACCCGCTTCTCTTTTAGAAGAAGGAGCTTTGGAAGCTTGGTTCAGAATAAGATCCTCAAAGAACTTGTGCCTCTCCTCTTTGGAGGGAAGTGGGATGTCGAACACCTCCCCGTACTCGATACGAAACAGATCCTGCACCTGTAGTAAAATAACAAAACAAAAAGGACTAGTCAGGGCCAAGGGTCTATAATAATCACCTATAGAAAAGTTTGATTTGTCATTGCCATGCCAATCCAGAGGTGCCAGTCTTACTAACAAGAAAAACCTAACAGGCAGTTTAACACAAAACCCCTTAGCCCTTGTTGGTGGGTGAGACAGCTGCAGTGCTGTGACCTCTGGTAGTGAAGGTCATACGTACCTCTGTGTAGAGGCTGTGATACGGCAGGTTGCATGTGGCAAGGAGGAGGATGGGCGAGAAGGAGGGGATGTCCTGCAGGAGACTGAGGAACGTGGCTCTGAGTGCAGAACTCACCGTGTCCCACCAGCGTTGCATATGTGGTATGTACAGGATGCTGGGTGCTGTTCTTTTAGCTTCACAGAACAGCTGGATAAGGATTAAAATGTAATAATTCATAAATCACCAAGCTACGTTTCTCATAATAATCAGCATAACACATTTACTGATAGCAGCATCTGTTAAGCAACATAGAGCTTTAGAAAACCTTGGACAAACTTTTTTTTTTTTAATAATAATAAATAAGAAATTGACTGGCATAAATTGATTGGTCAGAAAGATAGCTTTAGTGGTCAGTAGAGTGAGTATGTGGTCTACCTGTGCACACGCCTCCTCTGGGCTGGTAGTGCTGACTCCAAAAAGCACCGCCATGTCCAGTGTGTAGACGGTAAACTTCTCCAATGTATGCAGCATCGCAGGGCCCAGGTGTGTACTCTGCCCCGAGCCCAGATTCCCACAGAGCAGCAGCCGCGGCCTAAACGTGGTCGGCTCCTGTGCAGCTATCCTGCTTCATGCAAGCAGAGTAGAACATAAACGCTACTGACTATTCGAACAAAAAAACATTATACATATTAAATCACTGTTACACACTGACTTGGTAAAATGAAGAAAGGAGCCAGTTGGGCCTGTATTAGTCTGGGCAGGATTACTAGTGCACATAAAGGAGGCCTCATCTTCACTCTGCAGCAAGTCGTCTAAAACGCCGACCGCATCTACAGCACAAACGGACAAGGGATTATTGATGATCTTTGTGTTACACCACAAAATTAAAACCAATAAACAGACGGTATGGGATCACTAGGCACTAGAAATAAAACACTTAATAGACTAGATCATAAATATATGACAGCGGTCAGTTATTAACATACTATTGTCCTTTTTCCTCTTCTTTATGCCCTGCTCCACATGAGGGAAAACCCTCTGCAGAGCCTTCATGGCTTCACAGAGTGTGTTAGCCAGCAGGGGTTGAATTACAGTTGTCAGAGCTTTGGCCGGTGACACCATAGCCCTTTGAGACGTCGGCACAATCTTCCTCATGGCGGACAAGAAGTCACGGCCTTCCACGCTGATAGACGCGACATCTAAAAGGAGTTTTTGCGAGGTGGTGTAGATCTGGGGGTAGCGACGGCGCAAGGCACAGAGGGCTGCTTCTGCACACACTGCTTTAATGTCTGCGCCGCAGTAACCTGAGAGAGAGACAAATAGCAAACAATTTTATTAAATTGTTCTCCTAATAACACGCTCAGAAATGAAAGGAGAGACTGTAGAAGGCTTACCGACACACTTGTCAGCCAGTTCCTCTAGGAACGCATCTGATGGCTGGGGATCCCACTGTCGTGTGTGGATCTTTAAAATGTCTTTACGAGCCTAAAAACAGGCAAAGGATATACTTGTGACACTGTAGCTTCTAAAACTCAGTGTCCTCAGTACTTTTACAATAGTATCAACTCAATATCCAAGTAATTGTTACCAATTATAATGATTAAAAATTTAAAGTATTGTTTAAAAGGATTTTTTAACAGAAAAAAAAACAACACCACTGATATCAGTACAACTTTTTGTCTTTTTGACACACCTCTCTGTCAGGAAGGCTGAACAAAAACTCCCTGTCGAAGCGTCCAGGCCGTCTGAGAGCAGGATCTATGGCGTCCAGACGATTAGTGGCTCCAATTACGACCACCTCACCACGACTGTCCAGTCCGTCCATCAAAGCCAGCAGAGTGGACACGATGGAGCTGTTGCCAAAAAGGATCACACTAATTAAAACATACCCTATGTGCTTTAAGAGTTTTTTTTTTACCATCAGATGACAAAAAAAAACATTTGCTATCAGTTTGTACACATTATGTATGTCAGCATAACAACAAATAAAATCTAAACATACCTGTGGATCTGGTCTTGTCTACTAGAACGAACAGGTGCAATCCCGTCAATTTCATCAAAGAATATAATAGATGGACGCATCTGATATGCCTTCCGATACAAGATGGAAAAACTGGGTGTTATTATAGATAAAACTGGGAGGTGAGAAAACCATTAAAAAAAAAAAAAACTACTAAGAGTAATAATATATGGCCGAAAAAAAAATATATTGCAATTATTTTACGCTTTAAATATACATATTAAAAATATCCTGAAGACATAATGCACCTTTTTAAACCTAAACATTTAACAATATTCATAATATTGCTGATCATCATCTAAAGAAAATAATTAAATAATTGGAACCAAAACCGATACGGTCGATATAGTAATAATTGACTAGTGATAGCATCATACAAACAAATTAAAAAGAATCTACCTGGTCGAAAAGGAGTCGAAGCTGTCTTTCTGATTCTCCCACCCATTTGCTAAGGCAGTCGGCTCCTTTCCTCATAAAGAAGGACACCTTCTTCTCCCCTTGACTGCATTCATTGGCCAGCGCTCGTGCCACCAGAGTCTTCCCAGTACCCGGAGGACCGTAAAATAGACAGCCTCTGTTGCATTTCAGAAGACAATGTATTAAAAATTATATATATATATATATATATATATATATATATATATATATATATATATATATATATATATATAAATATATAAATAAAATTTTTAATACATTGTATAATATACATACATACATACATATATATATAACAAATCAAACTAAATGTTTTGGTAAGAAAACTCATGGCTTCATCCATCCACTATTTTAGGCAAATAACCAATCTATATAGTCTGGCAAAGGAAACATCCCACAGAGTTGAAATCCTTCTACATGTATGCAAGCTATGTTTTCTCTTAAACATCAAATCAAATCAAATTTTATTGGTCACATACACATAACATACAGGGTACGACATGCAGTGAAATGCTTTTTGCATCTGTCTGATATATAAGCATAAAAAAAGGAATGCAATTTAGGATAAAAAAAAAAATAAACCAAAACCAAAAGGAGATAAATAAAAAAAGTATAAACAATATAAAAACTATATAAAATATGAAAATATAAGTGGAAAAATAATGTATATACATAAATAATCATATACATAAATGTGTATGTTTTTTTAATGATTGTCCTTAAAGTGTCCAGGTGCAGTAAACATGCCCATTATGTTCCTGATTATCAATATCTAAATCCAATAAAGTCATAGCTGCTGGAAAGAGTGGTTAAGGCTCCGTCTTACCTTGGAGGTTGAATCTTAAACCGCTCAAAGACCTCAGGGTAGAGCAAAGGAAAGACCACCATTTCCTTTAAAGCAGCAATGTGTCTATTCAAACCACCGATACTGTCAAAGCGCACCTAGTCCCAGGGGAAATCAGCAATTAGCAAAAGAGATATGATTTCTTGTTAAATGACTGAACAATACGGAAACACAAGAGAAAAAAAATACACAAACCGTCTGGTCAATCTGCATCGGATCAACATCCGCAAGACTTGCTCCGATCTTAATACGGTCCTTGTGAATTCCTAAGAGATCCTCTTTCCGGACATTCATTGGCAGGCATCTGCAGAACAAAATTTTTTTAATACACTAAACTTCAAGCTTTATTCTACAGAAGGATTTGTGGACAAAGTTTTTTTTTCTGGTTTTGGTATCAAAGTCAAAATTCCATTATTGTAAATACCCAAAAGCAGAATTTTAGATATGGAATAAAACAAAAGATTGTGCTGGGACACATAAAATACATTATATACTGTGTCTTCTGCTAAACAACAGCCTACATAAGGATTTCACTAGTGAGTGACTTTTACCTGTTTGCTGGCCTGTTCCTACTCTTACTCCTCCGCCTTTCAAATTTCTCCTCATCGGATGAAGAGGAGGAGGTCGAGTCGCTACTGTGAATGGCGTGTCTACGTCTAAAGAATAAAGAAAACCAGAAAAAAAGATTTCAGAATCGGAATTAGAATCTGAATCAGAATCAGCTTTATTTGCCAGGTAATTTGGAACTTCTTGTGCTTTTTAAGGTGCCGTTGGTACATACATGCAAATCTAAATAAATTAGAATGTCGTAGAAAAGTTCACTTATTTCAGTAATTCAACTCAAATAGTGAAACTTTTGTATGATATAAATTCAGTACACAGACTGAATTTTAGTTTAAGTCTTTGGTTCTTTTAATTGTGATGATTTTGGCTCACATTTAACAAAAACGCACCGAATCTCAAAAAATTAGAATATGGTGACGTGTCAATCAGCAAATCAACACAAAACATCTGCAAAGGTTTCCTGAGCCATCAAAAAGGTCTCTCAATTTGGCTCACTAGGCTACACAATCATGGGGAAGACTGCTGATCTGACCCTCTTCACAAGGAGGGTCAACCACATTCAATCATTGCCAAAGAAGCCGTTCACGGAGCTCTGTATCCAAAAGCAAGTTGAGTGGAAGGAAAAAGTGTGGAAGAAAAAGATGCATGACCAACTGAAAGAACCGCAGCTGAGAGAGCTTTGGCAAGCAAAATCCATACAAGAATTTGGGTGAACTTCACAAGGAATGGACTGAGGCTGGGGTCAAAGCATCAAGAGCCACCACACACAGACATGTCAAGGAATTTGGCTACAGTTTTTAAGTTATTAAACCACTCCTAAAACCAGAGACAAGGTCAGGTGCGTCTAAGCTGAGCTAAGGTGAAGAAGAACCGGATGGTTGACCGGTGGTCCAAAGTCCTCTTTTCAGATGAGAGCAAGTTTTATATTTCGTTTGGAAACCAAGATCCAAGAGTCTGGAGGAAGGGTGGAGAAGCTTATAGTCCAAATTGCTTCAAGATTTATTTGAGTTGAATTACTGAAATAAATAAACTTTTGCACCACATTCTAATTTACTTAGATGAGATGCACCTGTACATACATAAATATACGTCATGAGAACAGTAAACATTTAAATAGTAAGGATTCACATATTTACATAGTACTTGAGAAAAAGGCAGTAATTAGAGATGGATAATGAAATACAGAACGAATTACAGAACATGCGTAACAATCCCTGTATTAGCTGTTTAAGCCAGATATGGTATGGGGGAAAAAACTGTTTGTGCCTAGATGTTCTAGTGCACAGAGATCCGTAACGTCTTCCTGAAGGGAGACGTGCAAACAGGTTGTGTCAGGGGCTGAGAGGGGACTGTAATGATGTTACCTGCCCGTTTCTTCACTCTAAAATTGTACAAGTCCTGAAGGTTGGGCAGGTGTACACCACAAAAGGTGGTGACAAAATAAATATTGAATATAAGCGATTTCATAAGCAAATTTGACCAAACACCACCAAACGTGACATAAATAAACACACCCAAATCTGTGCACGATGTTTGAAAGCCAATGTTGACATTTGAAATCACCTAAACAAACACACCCCGAACCCAAATGGGTGTCACCCCTAATGTGAGGCTAATGTCACACATGCGCACTGAACACTCTCCACTGCATAGTGAAAAGACACGCCCCGTTCTGCTAATTGGCTACACATTTGTTTCGTTAGTCGGCCCGACATCGTGCACACTGCCTTTAATCCATCTCTTAAACCAAAGTGCTTACACAGAACTAACTGCATTACTGGGTTTCTCAGTGCCTTATAAAGCTTTATCTTACCCATCAGGTTCAATTCTCCTAAAACTGCAGTCGAAGGAGCAGAAAGACACAGGCTTAGTAGGAAAAAGTGTAACTAAATATTAAACTAAAGTTGATGATTATTTTAAAGTCATAAAATTGTTAGATCATCCCTAAGCTAGAAAACATGAATGCACAAAGAAATTTAAAAAAAGGAAAGTGATGATGACCTGCTACTTCTGTGTCTGCTGTATGGACTGCATGGTCTCGTGGTGCTGAACGAATACCTCCGTCTGGATGGGGTTGAGTGGCGGCGGAAAAATATACTCTGCTTCCTAGGCTCTACGGATAAAAAGAAAAGAAAACGGAAACGACAATAAATCGGTAAGATCCGATGACGTCCATATGATTCAATCAATCAGCAGAATGGAGAGGGGGAAAATTACACCGTTAAACACTAATTAGCTACCATATAATAGAGCCAAGCTGCCTTATGTCAGGCTGCTGGTGGAAGTGTAATGGAATGGGAAATGCTTTCCAGGCACACATTTGTCCCCGCAATAGCATCCATTTGAATGCCAGTCTATGAATACTGTTGAATACGGTGACAATGTGCATGATTTACACGTATAATAACGGCTTCTATCTAAATAAATATGCCTTTAAAAAAAGTAATCTCTCAAAGAATATTTTGGATATGATACATGGATGTGTAGACAAATCTGCAACACTTATGTCAACATGAACCAGAATCTCGTAGGAATGTTCACACAAAGCCGGACTCGACGTGGTGAGAATACTGACCCTTGAGAGGAGCTTGGTAGCGTACAACGGCTTTTCTCTGTCTGAATTCATAGC
>NC_062542.1:5292351-5297351 GCF_022655615.1 Tachysurus fulvidraco
GCCGAAAACATTCGCGAGCTAATTCGTTAGCCGTTAGCGCCTTACTAGCCAGCTAAGTTAGCTAGCTAACTAACTAACTCCTGATTACATTTATAAGGAAAGATAAACGCGTTAAATTTCAGAAAACTCAGCGTCATGTCTGACAGAGACTTACGTTACTGGGTCTGTTCTCGGTGCTGCTGCAGCTGTCATCCAGACTCTTCTTTTTGTGCGCGCGCCGCAGCGACAGAAACTCGGAGCTCGTGTCCATGTCCGAGTCCCGTTTCGGCGCCTCAGCACCAGAACTACTGCTGCGTAGCATCACCATCTTAACCTTTACGATCTAAACCGGCCTTAATCGATATCCGTCACCATATCAATCGACCCGAAAACGACGATATGTCAGTAAATTAACTCGCTTTCGTCTTGATTTCTGGCGCCACAAACGTCACCGTGAGCCTCATGACGACCTGAAAGCAGAATGTTCTCTCGAGGCGAAGAGTAGATCCGAACTACAATCCACACTAAAATCGATATTATAGATTATTATAAATTCCTGGAGTTAAATCGTAAACAAAATCGCCATAGTAATGTGGATTAAATTCGATTTTTTTTGTTTGGTGTGCTTTATAAGTGTGTTGTGAAGCACCAAACGGTTTAAGGACGCTGGCGTAGGGATCTTCATTCGAAAGTAGTGCCAGCTGTGTTTTTGGCGCGACACACGTTCGGCCGCGCTCCGTTTTCTGATTGGATATTGCAAGCCACGCCCACTGACAAACACTGAGTTCAAAACAAACCAGACAGGAACTGAAAACTCAATGGCTATGAAACGAGTCATTTCTTGTGTTATAATTAATTCTTTTTATAAAGATGAATAAATTCTATTTAATCCTCTAAATTTAAATGGCATTCGGTGTGTGTAGTTTACAGAAATCACAAAACACAATGTTTTGCTTTGATTTGAGCTGTTTATTTTTGTCAGCAAGTAAAAAATAATCCAGTGCGTGTGCACATTTTCTGAAGAAATGAATGCAAAATGAATCAGATTGAGTTTCTGTTTAAATTTACGCAATAGCAGCTAGGTAGTCTTTCACTTCTGCAGGAGTCAGTCGCCTGAAACCGGCCTCGTCGCAGATCCCCACCTCGATGTTGTCCTCGGTCATCTGGCCTTCGAAGCTTTCCTGTAACACATTTGTTATGAAGACGACCTGAACACTTGTTGCATCTTCGCCTTTACATTTTGTGTCAAACGCAAATCATAAACGATTTTTTCTTTTCCATGTCCATCTATTGTTCAGTTGGCATTTAATCAACAAGACGATCCAAATAAGTGCAAATTTACCTTGAGAGTTAAAATAGCTGTGTGAATGGCATCTTCCAGTTCCAGATCCTCGTTGTATCTAATACAAAGGAACAAAAGTTTGATTAGGAAGCTTAACAAAATGTTTAGTCAAGACAAGAAGCTTTTATTGTCATTTTAACCATATATAGCTGTTGCAGTACACAGTGATGCTACATAAAACAAAGTGCTACATCTGTTTAATAACAGATGCACTGCAAAGATCTCAATACCTTTTTTCAAGGAAGGTTTTTCCATTCACATAGTTCTTTCCCATTGCTGTGGCTTTCCATGCAAAGTATGCCCCCTTAAAATAATCGACATATTAAAATTTTACTAAAAAGTCACTTTTTACACACACACTGCTTGCAACATCTCATATTTGCTTCAGATATATTTCCGATGTAATCTTCTTTAGTATGTATCAGAGCAGATTTTCCTTTAATATTTAAAAAGGTAGAATATTTAAAACCATACACACAAATGGAGATAAATTAGTAAATAGAATTGAACCTAGATACTTCACAAATACACTACTGGAGTGCTATAACATAAAACTCTTAAGGAACCCATCAATGTTTTTTCTGTGTGTCGAACATAGAGTTAAACAGCTAGAGTTCATTCCATTAGACATATTGCACATTACAGTCATCGTGAAACCCTGCAAATTTTACATACCGACGGATCAGACTGGAAGAGGTACGGGCGATCTTCATCCCAGCCAGCGATTAGAAGAGAAACACCAAATGGACGAACACCTCTATGTTCAAATACATAAATAAATAAATATTTGTTAATTTAAGAATATTTGTACAGCCACCCTCACTTATTACTTGCACTCTTTATAAAAACAACCAAAAATAATTGTAAAAAAAATATAAATAAATCATTAGACGGTTAGCAATATTGCCCACTTAATGAGAAAAATATTATCTTTTTAAAACAAAAACATTTTTTAAATTATTTTTAAAAAATTTCTCTCAAAAATATGTGCCAACATGACATGAATTCCAATTCTGTATTTAAAAAACAAAACAAAAACATTTTATTAAGCCTTCCAATAATTCTTATTCCCACTCAACATCTAAAACTCAGTTCTCAATAATAAGAGAGAGGAATTGAACCCACCCTGATTGAGTGTACTCTTGCATGACTGAAGCAACCCTCTGAACGAGCTGGCCTGTGGGAATTGGCTCTTGGTAGACCAGAAAGTACTGCTGAGCAAGCTTTCGTGCTCTCCTCAACAAAACCCTGCAAGGTAAAAGATTTTTTTTCTCCAATTAAAAATAACCTGAAACTTCATCTTAATAGAATAATCCAGCAATGCTAATATCCATCTACTGCATCTGGAGCTTATGTCTGAAAACAACGAATAATAACTTCAAAACTGTTCTTTATGCTAAGAAAAGAATATACAGCTCACTTACTCTGAAATAACTGTAAATTAGGTCCTGATTGGCATAAAAGGAAAGTGTCTGCACTTTAGAATGGAGAATATGTGGTTGAATCCTGATGCTATTTGTGGTCAAGGAAGTAGAACTGCCTGTGCTCTCTGTCGATCACAGTGACACTAGCCACTAGTGTATGACCTTGTGTATGTGGAATAGAGCAGACAGTGCTCTTCTCCATGGAAAGATGAAGCTGGTTGGCTTTATGTGTCTCAGAGAAATCACACGTTAGGATTGTGAACTTTCTAGAAGGTGGCTGTCAAATTATCAAGGAATTCCGAACAGCTGACCAAACAGCTATAAAGAATAAGTCACTGCCTCATCAGCCTCTCTTCTGTTGTCTTGAAGAGCAAAAATGTGCAGCTTGCCATGCTATAAAAAAGCTTATACAGTGTTTGAAAACCTTTCTACCACCGGAGACTCCTTTCAAAAACAAACATCTCCTTATAGAAAACCATCTCAATGACTGCATTTTTTACTTTGTTTCTGTCGAGTGTTTGCTTACAGTCTTAACATATTAATATAAACCTTTGTTTTGAATTACAACTGCAATCACAGAGACAGTGAAAAGTCTGTGTAAGAAGGCAGTAATTCTATGACAGAGTTCCCTCACCTGTAGTCTGGGCCCATCCCACTGTACACCATGCCGATGTGTTTGGTTATGGGCTCTACTTTGTGGACGCTCTGTTCGTCATACAGTATCGACTTCTGCTTTTTCTCTGTTGCCAACACTACTCCATTGGCAGCTGTGGATGAAAACGGATTAAGAAACGTGCATCGACATAAATCCCTATACACATCATTTAATTAACCTTTTCCTTCTGATTATTCTCTCTTTCTTCTTCCTTCTGTTCTTTCTTAAATATTTTATTTATTCTTTCTCCCACACATTTTCTTTATTTTTACATTTCATTCTCTCACAAAAATGTCTTATTTTTTAACCTCCTTTCTCTTACTGTTTCTTGAAGAATTTTGTTTTCAACATTTTTCCACTCCTTTCCTTTTCTTTTCTTTCCTTTCATTCACCTTTTTCAATTCTTGATCCTATTTTATCTTTGATCTTTAAATTCTTTGCAAATACTCCTTCAGTAAATGTAGGTCCGGTTAAACTTGATACATCAATACGAGCTAAAACACACACAACACTGGGATATCAAGGTCAATAATGAGAGTTGATTATACCTTTAATTCCAACTGATGGAGCTCCTGCTGCAACAGCTGCAAGTGCATATTCAATCTGAACCAGCTTCCCTGAAGGGCTAAATGTGAATAAAAATATTATAAATTAAAATATATTATCTATTTATTAAAATGTATAATATATTTATGTTAATATAATAAGATTATAATATTTTACTTTTAATATTGTAAATTACAATGTTATAATTTATAATATTTTAATTTTAATATTATAAATTACAACATTATAATTGATAATATTTATAATCTTTTTATTTTAGTATTATAAATTACAATATTATAATTTATAATATTTATACTGTTTTTATTTTAATATTACAAATTATAATATAATATTAAAATACAAATGATAAATTATAATAAATAGATAATATATTTATTATACTTTTTATATTTCTTTTTATTATAAATTATAATAAATATACTATCTATTACCCACTTATTTTTACACCTTTTTTATGATTTATTTTTTCAACATTATGCTTAAGAGTATTAACACTAGCCAGGGAAGCTATCAGTATCTGTATATTTCTCTTACATTCAGGCTTTGTGTTAACAAGTAAACTAGTTTCTTCTTATCTAGTGATGTAACGTTGCTGTATTCCTACTGCATCCTGACCCGCAGCTAACGAACACTGACTCTGCATCACTTTCTATTTCACGATTGTTGTTTTTGTTCTAGTTTCATAACACGCAAGCTATCTTAAGTACCTCGCTGATCATCTGAGACACATTAAATGCCCGTATAAACACGAGAAACTGTTTTGCAAACTTATTTACTTACCTAAATGTCGTTAGAGAGAAACTGTAACCTCTTTCTGCCATTGCTGTATCACGGTCCAGGATGTGACGACATTTGTTTAATAGACAATATTAAACAACGTGACATATTTCAGAGAGCATTAGGGGTAATGTAGTCAAACTGCTAAAAAGTGCGTCGTATTACAGGCATACCCAACATTTTAATCTGATATTTTTATATTAACGTAGAGATTGAGGCATTTTTTTTCTAGATTTTAGTGTTGCCTTAAATA